>NC_044307.1:69005829-69308168 GCF_007474595.2 Lynx canadensis | reverse complement strand
TCATGTAGGCATGGGTAACTGTCAAAGTTCAAGTTGATACTATGTGACTTAAGGCCCCTCTCCCAAATAAACAGACATTCTGGTTAAGCAAGTTATTCCAAGAACTTAGAGGTTATCTCTAAGAGCCTGGTAATTGCCAAACATGTCTCCAGAATATGCAGAATTTGCGCCACCCAGATTTGCTGAGTTAATCCTTTAATGTACACAATAATATATATTTAGTCATTAAGATAACTGGCAATATTGAGTTAGCTGGCACAAATGAGAGCCTTTTCTAAACCCATCAAGTCAAACCTAGTAAAGAGACCACTGTAAAAGAATAGTAAGAAATTACTGGCTGTATGTGTATGAGTGTGTGTGGTGGGGCAGGGCATAATGAAGAACTCTTACAGAGATGGGCTGTTGAACACATTGTTAGACTGACCCTGAAAGAAGAAATCTGAACCTCCCTTTAAGGAACAGAATATAGCGAATGGCTCTAAAGTTCCCATATACAGCATAGGAAGTTTTCTTAAGCAGTCACCTATTTGAGAGTTTCTCTGAAAAGTAAATTGTACACAGGTTTCCAGAAACTAATTGATTAACACTAGTTCACACCTATTATTTCAATGCAGCAAAATATCTGAGACTGATAGAGCCCCAGGAAAGAACAACAGTGAAGGTGGGAGGAGAAGATCAACAAAATCAATCATCTCACATAAACTTGACACCCAATGTGACTGCACATGTCCACAGTCAATCTAAAAAGGAAGGCAGAAATAAGGGACAAATTTGTTTAACTTCCTAGAATGGTTATTTTCAATTTTCTCATTCAAAGTCCTCAAAACTTAGCATGAAATCTGTAAGGCAAAATGGCTCTTATATACTTAGTTTTTGTGGGTAGAGAGAGGGTTACTGAAGAAATGATGTCCTACTTGGTTACAATTCTTAAGCAGAGAGAATTGGGTGTGGTAATTGTTGTGGGTGTGGTAATTGTTGATACAGGTTTCAAGAACCCTAGATGAGCATTCACCACCTTTAATGTGGATGAATTCTGAGACTCCGTTGGAATAAGAAGAGTAAGGTGAAAGACTTTCATCTGCCTGTCCTTTGTGACCCATCCTCAGAGACATGGACCTAAAATATCCAGAGGACAAGAAAGATCTCTGCATGCTGAAGTTCTGTTTGGAAAGTTCTGTTTGGAAATAACCAACACTATTTTACAACCATCTCCTTGCCTCTCTGCCTGTCAAGTTTGACTCCTATCTCCATCCTTTTAGAGATGATAGTTCCATGTAATACCGTATAGCTAGAAGTATAAGAGAAACCAGCAGCACACAGCTGCCCTGGGTATAAAGTTAATAGAAGGAAGAGAGAGAAGGAGTAAAAAGTTATATGAATGAGAGACTGTTAAAAACTGAGAATAAACTGAGGGCTAATGGGGGGTGGGAGGGAGGGGAAAGTGGGTGATGGGCATTGAGGTGGACACCTGTTGGGATGAGCACTGGGTGTTGTATGGAAACCAATGTGACAATAAATTTCATATTAAAAAAAATAAGAAGACCATCCCTACAACAAATCATAAAAACAAACAAAAAAAAGTTATATGAATGGTACAAGAAAAGAACTGAAGACTCCTGCAAATTGTTCCCGAATAAATTCTTTTGTACAATGTAAGATCATCAGAAAGCGGAATAAAGTGTAATCCTCAATGTAGAAGGGTCATATTTAACCCATGGCCACTGACACTATCACTTAGAATACGCTATGTATTCATCAAACAACATCCATGATGATGAAAGGATTAAAAAAGTTTCCATCTTGCTAATTGGTAATTATAATAGATGACAATGAGAGACCCTCCCCCCTTCAAACTACCCTCACTTGTCCTTCAGCTGCATTACTCCAAGTAATTTTATAAGCTTTACCCGAATGAATAACTTAACAGACCAGGCTAGATTTTGCCTCTATTAAGGATAAATAAACAATACATACATACACACACACACACACACACACACCATGAAAAAACTTTTAAAACTTATTAAAAGGTAAGCATAAGAAACAGAAGTCAATTAACTGGTTTTTATTTTCTTGGTAAGTGGCACCAGAATTCATGTCATCCTTGACCTCTGCCTTTCATATTTCCTATACAAATAATCAAGCATTAAGGTTTTTATTTCTTCCCAGCTTTACTGAGATATATTGAAATATAACATTATATAAATGTAAGATGTACAACACAATGGTTTGATATATGCATATATTGTGAAATCATTATTATGATAGATATAGTTGATGCATCTATCACCTCACACGGTTATAATTTTTTCTTGTGATAAGAACTTTTTTAAATTTTTTAATGTTTATTTATTTTGAGAGAAAGAGAGAGAGACAGAGACAGAGTACGAGTGGGGGAGGGGCAGAGAGGGAGACACAGAATCCAAAGCAGGTTTCAGGCTCTGAGCTGTCAGCACAGAGCCTGGCGCAGGGCTCGAACTCACAGACTGCGAGATCATGACCTGAACCAAAGTTGGATGCTTAACCAACTGAGCCACGCAGGCACCCCAAACAACTGTTTTTTGAAGTTTATTTTTTAAATTTATTTTGAGAGAGAGATAACAATTGGGGAGGGGTAAAGAGAGGGGGGGACAGAATCCCACGCAAGGCTCCGTGCTGTCAGTGCAAAGCCCAACACAGGGCTGGAACTCACAAACTGAGATCATGACTTGAGCCACGATCAAGAGTCAGGGGCTTAACTAACTGAGCCACCCAGATGTCCACGGTAATAAGACTTTTAAGATCCTTATCTCTCTCTCTCTCTCTGTCACTTATCTTATAACTGGAACATTTTACCTTTTGATCCCCTTCACCTGTTTTACTCAACCCCATCCCTGCTTCTAGCAACCATCAATCTGTTCTCTGTTCTGAGTTTGTTTATTTAGATTCCAGATATAAATGAGATCATACAGTATTTGTCTTTTTCCAACATATTTCACTTAGAATAATACCTGCAAGATCCACCCATGTTGTCAAAAATAGTAGGATTTCCTTCATTTTTATGGCTGGATAATATTCCATTGCGCACACACACACACACACACACACACACACACACACCACTTTTTCTTTTTCCATCCATCAATAGATACTCAGGTTACTTTCATATCTTGCCTATTATCAATAATGTTGCAGTGAACATGAGGGTGTAGATACCTCTTCAAGATATCTATTTCATTTCCTTTACATATATGTCCAGAAGTAGAATTACTGAATCACAAGGTAGTTCTATTTTTTTAAATTCTTGAGAAAATGCCATACTGTTTTCCACAGTGGCTACATCAGTTTGCATTCTTACCAACTGTGTACAGGGTTCTTTTCCCCACATCTTTGTCAGCACTTATTATCTTTTTGATAATAGCCATTCTAACAAATGTGAGGTGATATCTCATTGTGGTTTTGATTTTCATTTTCTAATGATTAATACTGTCGAGTACCTTTTTACACATCTATTAACCATTTGTATATCTTCATAGAAATGCCTGTTCAGGTCCTTTGCCCATTTTAAATTGGATTATTTGCATTTTTCCTATTGCCTTAAGATCCTTATATATTTTAGATATTAAACCCTTATCATAAGTGGTTTGTAAATATTTTCTTCCATTCTGTAGGTTGCCTTTTCATTTTGTTGATCATTTTGCTGTGAAGAAACTTTTAAGTTTGATGTCATCCCACTTGTTTATTTTTGCTTTTGTTGCTTATTCTTTTGGCACTTCATTAAAACTTTTAGATTCTATTTTCCTAATGTTTTTAAAGCCATTCACATCTTCCCAACACTGCATTATCTCTAACATCTGATTATTTCTAACACTCCATTATCTCTAACCTTGAATACTACACATCCTTTGTTGGGCTGCCAGACTCCATTGCTTTTTCTGCTTTGCTCCTTTTTTCATACTGTAGTCAGGATGGTTTTTTCAATATTCAAATGTGATCCTGCCACCTTTCTACTTAAAATCCTCAGTGGCATTTATTTGCTCTTAAGTAACACTACTATTTTCCATGATCTGGACCCTGCCAAGCTTTACCCATTTCTATCTCTCTAATCATCTGTCCTTCTATCATCATATCTAGCCACACTGAAGTGTCGAACCAGGTCTCTTGTCCCTGGGTCTTTCCATATGATGTTATCTTGTCACCAAGTTTCACCCCAATTCCATCACCCTTACTGCTTACTTCATATAGATCAAATATTCCCATTCTTCTGAACTTTATTTCTCCACAATATATATCCTGACTATTCAAACCTAAGTAACTTCCAAAATGACCACACAGCATATCCCATCACTTTCATAAATGCCAAATTATCTGCACCCATCACAACCACTAGAACTGCAAACTCCTATTAAAACCACAGTACTAAACACAGTGTCTGACAATGAGGCTCCCAGATAAATAAAGAAATAAAATAATAGAGTGCTGAATAAAGTAATAGTTTACTGAATGAAATTAAAAAATTATCAATTCTCTGAAATAAAAGATGAATAATGAGATGATAAGGCAACTCTGTAAATACAAGGGGTTAGTTAAGTTATAGGCACCTTTTTTTTCTTTTTTTTTCAACATATGAAGTTTATTGTCAAATTGGTTTCCATACAACACCCAGTGCTCATCCCAAAAGGTTCGCTCCTCAATACCCATCACCCACCCTCCCCTCCCTCCCACCCCCCATCCACCCTCAGTTTGTTCTCAGTTTTTAACAGTCTCTTATGCTTTGGCTCTATTCCACTCTAACCTCTTTTTTTTTTTTTTCCTTCCCCTGTCCCATGGGTTTCTGTTAAGTTTCTCAGGATCCACATAAGAGTGAAACCATACAGTATCTATCTTTCTCTGTATGGCTTATTTCACTTAGCATAACACTCTCCAGTTCCATCCATGTTGCTACAAAGGGCCATATTTCATTCTTTCTCATTGCCACGTAGTACTCCATTGTGTATATAAATCACAATTTCTTTATCCATTCATCAGTTGATGGACATTTAGGCTCTTTCCATAATTTGGCTATTGTTGAGAGGCACTTTTTTATTGATAAAACCTATTAAAATACAAAATGCATGGTAAAATATAAAACTGCAAATCCACCTGTACGATGTAGACTCTGCACTGAAGAAATCTGAATTATTGGTATGGAAAACAATATTGAAATGCTTCTCCAAAGGCAAAGAAAAATAACAGAGGAAAACTATGAAAAAGAGAGGACAGAAGTAGAGGAGGAAGAAAAATAATGCCAGTTATCTAATAATAACTGGTATTAATAAAGAGCAGAATAAATTAGAAAAATCAAAGATACAATTGAATAAAACTATTTTTAGCTAAAGAAAAGCCACTTTTTAGAGACACAAGCTGCATCAGTAGGTCCAAGGCAAAATTCATGAAAAAGTGAAATCCTAGCAAAATCACAATAAAAATTTTCAAGTTAGATAATTTGTTTTTAAATCCTAAAGAATAAATGAAAAATTCCATAACAGTCAGGCAGAAAAAGTTTAATATTTCATCCTCTTGGTCATTTGAGGAGGTGTGGAGATGTATTCCAGGCTTTTAATGTAGCTCATAGTTGCTAAAATATTTAAACCGTAATTTCTAGCATGTATCCGTATACCTCATCTGGATTACACAGACTAGTAGCCTGATTGCAAAAGCAAAACTAATGTTCCTATCACATTATCCCAAAAGAGACTAGATACTGATTTAAAGATAAAGTAGTAAAACTTCCTTATTTGGCATTTTCTAGTAATATTCCAGATGGTCAGGTCAGAGAAGTCTACTCAGGGATTACTCTGACCTCTGGTGCTCACCTCCAGAACATAGCCAGAAAATGTCAGCAACATGTTGGTCAATAAATGTGGAATCACTGGAAGGTCTTTGCCCCAATCAGAAGAGCTCAAATATTTCTTGATTCTTAAATGTATTAAAACTTTTCATTAAAAAGCACACAAAAATCTATTTTATTTGTATAAGCAAACTTATATGGTGCCATGACAAAGGAATCAACATCAAAGCAAAATAAATGAGATAATCATTTTCAAATCCTTAAGAGTCATGGATATAATAAAGCCTAGTAGGTAGTTGATCAGTATCATCCTCCTCATCATCTTCATCAGAACCCTTTGAACAGTTTAACAGCATCACAAGCAGACAAATGATAAGCAGATAAGTTTGCATGCCACAGCCAAAAGGCTTCCATTCATCCTAATTTCTTTTTTTCTTTCTTTTTCCCTTTTTAAAAAAATATATCTTATTTAAATTCTAGTTAGTTAACATACAGTGCAACATAACATCCAGTGTTCATCACAAGTGGCCTCCTTAGTACCAATAACTCATCTAGCCCACCCCCACCCACCTCCCTCCATCAACCCTCAGTTTGTTCTCTATCATTAGAAGTCTCTTGCAGTTTGTTTCCCTCTCTTCTCTGCACACCCTCCCCCATTCATCCTAACTTCTAAAGATTTCCTTAAGGGCTTCTTTTCTTAATGGGACAAAGGGCAAATGTTCTAAAGATAGTTAGTGTCATAGGTGATTTATCTGAGAAAAAAATAAGTTATTTTGTTGTACTAATGTTACTAATCAAAAAAGAACAAACTCAATACCTCTGCAATAGAAAATGGCTAGATCTAGTGAAGCTAGGTCTACATGGATTTGAGAGCAACAGCTATGACCTGAAATTCTAGTACCAACCAAGTTGATAATGATGTTCAAAGACAAAATAAAGATATTCTGGGGTAGTCAAGCACATGTCATTCCTAAAATAAAAACTACTTCAAAATATTTCCTAGAGGGGGTGGTAAGTCAAATAAAAGAAGTCAAGAGTGAAAAAGCTGTGGCATTAAAAAAAATTCTTAACCAAAGAAAGAAGAAAGAGTAAATAAAAATAAAGAAACAAAGTTCCCAATATTTACAGATAAAATGAGTTTCTTTTTAGAAGGCTCAAAATAATCACAGATAAATTATTTGAGTAACTAGATCACTCAAGTATCTAGTTTAAAAACATACATAAATATTGGGGTGCCTGGGTGAATCAATCAGTTAAACATTCCACTCTTGATTTCAGCTTAGGTCATGATCTCATGGTCCTGGGATCAAGCTACACTTGGGATTTTCTCTCTTCCTCTCCCTCTCCTGTTCCCTCACTTTGTGCACTTGCTCTCTCTCTCTCTCTCTCTCTGAAAAAAAAAAATAGGTATCTCCATACCTTTCTTTTATGGCTCAAATAACACATTTTAAAAACCAAGGAAATATATTACCATTCCCAAAATAAGAAAGTATATCACATGTCTGAGAATAACAGAACAACAAAAATATGATACCAATATGTAGAAAACCATAAAAATTATCAAGAAATATAAATACTAACTTGAAATGGAGAACTATCCCATGTTTTTTAATGGAAAGGCTGAAGGAAACATAGATAAGCACTTAAATACTTACAGAATGAAAAGGTTTTCTAAGTGTGACACTATACTATAGACAGAAATCATATAGGAAAGCACCAGAATATACAACAGCATTATAATTTTTCATATCTATAGATCCCAAAACTCCATAAGCAAAATAGAAGGTTCATATCAACCTGAGAATCAATACTTGTAACCTATGTGACATGGAAATAGATAATAATCATAAATATATACACAGCACATATAATTCAATATAAAAATGCATATCCCAATAGAATAAAGGGTAAGAATATCAACAGAGCATCCATAATAGATGAAAATAAATGACAGATACAAAGCTTATTCTCTTCCCTGGGGAGAAACTGGAATTAATGTTCTTCTTTCCTCTGTGATCCTCCTCATCACTCTTCCAACAAAGATGAGGTAAATTCTAAAAATTGTACTGCATTCCTAAGGATGAGAAGTGCTTCAGTTCCAAACAGCACCAAAACCGCAGGGATTGAACTTTCAAAAGGTTAAAACGTCCACCACATATGGATATCATGTCTTTTCCACTCTGTTTCTTTTTGAGTGGTGAGAGGGCTAGGCTCTAGCGACATGTTAAAAAGAACCAGTATTCTTTTGTTCTCTGTCTCTGTCTCACTCTTTATCATGCATGTGTCTGGTGTCCCTCCCAATTTGAACACACTTATTCTCAGGAGTCTGGCAAATATACATATCCTTCCCTTGATAGGATACAAAATTCATGATGTTTAGTACATATTTATTAAATAGACAGATAACGTCACATTTTGCTAAGAGAAAAGAATGCTATAGATAGTATGATGCAGAAAAAAACACATATAGATAGAATGACTAAGTGGCTAACATCAAAAGGTATACACCTAAATATATACAATGCCATGTTTCTGCTTGATGATGCCATTCCTTCATCAACCTAGTTATGTTTCATATGTGGATCCTCTTCTACATCTTACAGTTGTACCCATCTCATAATGATTTCATTAAAATGATTGTTTCCTTGTATCCTGAGCACTGGGTTAATTGCACCTGCTCTTCTTAAACTGCCTTTAGTAAATCCAGAAAATCCTATAACTTTATAATAATAGCTACTGTTTATCAAACATTCTATGTTCCAACAGTTAAACCACTTGTTTTAAACCATGAATTTATTGGGGTGCCTGGGTGACTCAGTTGTTTTAGCATTCAACTCTTGATTTCAGCTCAGGTCATGATCCAAGGATCATAGGATCAAGCCCAGCCTCAGGATCTGTGCTGGGGGTGGAGCCTGCTTGAGATTCTCTCCTCTCTCTCTCTCTCTCTCTCTCTCTCTCTCTCTCAAATAAAAAATAAAGTGTTAAACAATGAATTCATTTATTTTTTACAGCTATTTGATAAGGTAGGTGCTATTATCATTGTCTAAACTTTTATGCAAAAGAGTGAACTGAGGCTCAGAGACATTAAATAACTCTAGGTTATAAGAATGAAGACGGTATTTGAGTAAAGGGATTTCTGATTCCAAAGTGTATGCGTTGTTTCACCTCTACAGGGATAACTCCTCCCTTTTCCTCCCATCAGCTTAGTATCCCAGAATGGTGTTCTCTCCTTACACTCTCCCCATATGTTTATAGTAATATGATTGAAATGTCAGGGTCACCTGGGTGGCTCAGTCGGTTGAGCATCTGACTTCAGCTCAGGTCATGATCTCATGGGTCATGGGTTCGAGCTCTGCATCGTGCTCTGTGCTGACAGCTCAGAGCCTGGAGCCTGCTTTGGATTCTATGTCTCTTTCTCTCTCTGCCTCTCCCCAACTCACACACTGTCTCACTCTATCTCTCAAAAATGAATAAAAGTGAAATGTCATATACAGTAATGGTGTTAGGCAAAGAGAAAGTAATTTATAGAACGGATATTATCTGTATAACTATCCACCACTGGATTCTGTGCTAAGTATGGGCCTGTAATTCAGGCAAGATCAAAGTGGTCTTTGTATTCATGGAGATCACAATTAGGTGGGTATTATTTATTTTTTAGTCCATCCATGTTTTACTTGTATTTCCATAGCACTTGTAATGTATCTCTATTAAAATAATTATTCTATTATAATGTTATATTACAATTACATTATTATATTACAATAATGAATTTGTGAATTTCTAGAAGAAACAACGCACATATATCTTTGTCTACCATCAAATCTTAACACAATGTTTTGTATTAGAATATATGCAGAGTCTAGAGTGCTAACCATTATACCATGTAAACCCTTTTAAGGATGTATTCAACACAGAAGTATTAATATTTTCACATTCTTTAACCAATGCTCTAATATGATGAAACAGTCCATATCATAGGTATGAATACTCTAGGTATAGCCAAAATTTCACATCTTCAGCATGGAGTACAAACTAAGAACATGTGACTTTAACAATAAAAATGAATATGACTACAAGTCCCCACTTGCCACTGTAAGAAAACTCTTCTTAACTTTCTGAGCTGTAACTTTCCAGAAAAAAAGGGTGTCTCCGTATACTATTAGGTCCTAATTGAAAACCTCTCTTTGAAACAGGCCATTGTGGGGTTCCCTGAGGCTATGGATTCTCAGTCAATGCACAGCAAGTTTCTGACAGACTCTCAAAGCACAGCTGCTACCGCCATCAAAACATTGTACAACTGGTGGCCAAGAGCATCAGTACTGATAGCACCGGGACATCAGCCATAGCCAATGAATCAGTCATCCAAATGCCTCACAGCAGGGGGGGAGTAGAATCCTCTCACTCATCTGATGCTGTTTCTCTCTACATCTCAACAATTCCATTATGATTCAGTGGAAGAAAGTAGAGACAGCATTCCCCTTGGTGTGAAATTCAGCAAGGAGTACTTCATACCACCATCAGCCTTAGAGCCCATAGTTTTCTAGTAAGTACTGATAATCCACCACTGATCCCAATGCATGCCACGGAGCAACAGCTTAGTAAGAAAATGAAGGAATTTAGAAATGAAGTATTTTTAATTGATGAAATGTAATTTTTGTCTCTTTTTCGAAACATCTAGTTCCTACAAAAAAAAAAACAAAAACCAAAAAAAACCACAGACTTAACACTAAACACAACTCTAACAGCTTTGGCAATTGTGCCCCATTTTTGCCAAAATACATAATTCTCCATAAATATCCCTGGATAAATTTTTTTTCAGGAATTAAAACAAAAAAATTCTTTGGATAAAGTGGACCATAAATATTTGCCCATAGAGCCCATGTTTGAGGGAGTAGAATAACTGTGTTTAGACTAGTTGTTGTTGCACGTAAAGGAATATTATCTATCACTCTCATACTACTGCAAAATTTTCAAACTATAATGTGTTTCAAGTACCTTAATTTTTTTACTTTTATTATTGTATTTTAACTATTCTGATTATAAAATTAATATATGTTCAACATAAAAAATATGGAAAACAGAAAAGCATAAACCTTTAAAATTATTCATGGTCTTACTCCTTAAAGATAGCAACTCAAAGATTTGATATATTTCCTTCCCGTCTATAACGTTAACTACTACCAACAGTCAGACATTTTCAGGATTCTCTAAAAAACTATTAGGATAGGGTAAAGTAGGATAGTCAGGATTCTATTTCCAAACACATTTAAAGAGCTTCCTAGGAATAATGTATTCTAAGGGGGTAAGAAAACAAAACTGATATGGGAAACAAAGGCAGAAGGAAATGGCAGATAAAATTAAATTTCCTTATAATCTGCAGCCTGTTGACAACTACTTGAAGCAGGCAGAGTAAAAGGTTTCTCTAGGCTTACCTACTGTCTTAATGCTAATGCTTTGCTAGAGGGAAAACCAACCTTAGCTTGACAATAACTAGGCCTCCACTATCCTGTTAGTCTTCGTTAACAAAAGAAAATCTCATTGGAAACCTACCCTGGACTTTACCTCCCCCATCTCCCAAATATATAACCAGTCTCTCCACAGGGTCTGGGGCAGCTCTTTCTGCCCACATGTCCTGTCCCCATGTTTTAATAAAGTCAGCTTTTTTGTACCAAAGACATCTTGAAGAATTCTCTCTTGGACATCGGCTCTGGAGCCCCCACAATCATCCCAAAACCTCACCCAAACCAACTAGACCTACCAACAAAACCAGTAGCCAGCAAAGAGGGCCATCAGGTCTGGTATGGAGGCTGTCACTCAGGTGTGTCCCATTGTCCAGCTCCAAGTGAATCCCAGAGAGCAGGAAGCTACAAATGAATTACTGAAGACTACCTTCTCAAGGATCTCATGAAGATACTGTGGATGCAAGGCTGTTCTACTCTGATCCTCTCGGGCTAACTGCAACACGTTAAGAATGAGGGATGACACTCTTCCTTCAGTAAGAACAGGTCTGGCTTTGGCATATACCTTTGGCAGTGAAGATTCCAGACCACTTAGTAGCATTAATACCTCAAAGGTGTAATATATCAGCAGCATGGGAACTCCAGGAAATAAAAAGACTTTCGAGTAACAGCAGGGCCTTATTTCAGAGACAGGGGAAAAAACAGGGAAATATAGAGCAGTACTTGTGAGAAGTAAGGGAGATGATTCATTTTCAGAAATGCCAAATAAAAGCCATGCTGTCTAGTTAACAGTAGGTTTATAACCTATTGGAAATATGTATGAACCCCCCCCCCCCCACCCATATGGAGTCCCAAACTCTTAGACACTTTCCTTCCTGGTTCTTCTTCCTCTCTCTGTTTCGCGGGCTTATTTTCATGGGCTTTGCAATGAGCATGTGCCAAAGAACAAAGAAAGGACTGAAAGTCTCTGCATCATCTCAGGAAATGTACATTTGCTCCAATCAGACTACTTTTTGCCTTACGTGGGCATAGGTGACTCTGGGTAAGGCTGTAACCTTTGTAGTACTCAGCCAATGAAGAATCAGGGGAGGGCCTTGCACAGTAGGAGATAAATTGCCCCGAGTGTGCCTGTCCATCAGACATCGCTCTTGCAAGAACGTTGATTAAAGCCTGGCTTCACTGTGCTCCAAATTTCTGCCTCCCTCCTTTGATTGGGTCAGTGAGCTTATTTCTCACAGTACTGTAACTGTGTGTCCAATTTGTACCCATGAGCTTGCACAAGACTGTCAAAAGACATGAAATCTATTGATATATACTAAGAAAAAAAAACATTTTTATTCTCTTCTTAAGAAAGGAAACCAGTGAGCCATTTTGCTAATAGAAAGCGCCAGGGCATGCTCCTGAAGTCTGAGAAATAAAACTAAGAGAAAGCTATGTTGCTTTGCATTACAAAGACTCTGGAGCTTTCTAAACATATCTAAAAAAAGTAAGGTGCCTAGAAAAGGATAATGCTGAAGAGGTCTAGAGAGAAGAGGAGAGATATTGGCAGGAAGCAACTGCCCACGGTGAAGGAACAATCTGAGAAATGCCTGGTAGAAGAAATGGCTAAGGGACTTTCAGAAGAGGGATGTTATCATTTGATTTTAGATTGAGATCTGATACACAAGAATCCTTCTCAATTGCCCTTAAATATTCATTATAAGTGGACTGCTATATACAACTGCCTTATACTGATGATACTTAGGGGAAGTCAAAGTACACTCCACATTTTTTTGAAATGAAATAAAGGATAGCAGAAGGCAAGACATTAGGGGTATATAAAAAAATCAGACTGAAGAGGAAGTAACCATGAGAATATAAACTTTTAGGAAGTAGAAAAAGATTATATTACAAATTCTGTAATATATTGTCATAGAATATATTATATATTTATATATAAATACACAACGGCATTGAAGAAATGCTGTTTTTTTATTTAAAGTATATCTACATGTTTTCAAGTACTTTTCTACTTTTTATTTTTAATAGCTGCAAAGAATTCCATAATGATGAGATATGGAAACTGAAGGGACCCATAAAAATCTGCTTTTTGTTTCTTTTCCTGCTTCTATTCTTGCTAGGACCTGCACTTCCACCCTACGTACTTTACTTGTGCCTTGTAAGGCAAATAGTGTATGTCCTCCTTATAAGGTCCCAGGACTTAAGGATTTCTTTAAAATAGATAACATCTAAGGAAGCATAAGAATGTTAAGCATAAGCATAAGAACGACCAGACAAAGCTATCATATGTGTGCATATTCCAGACCATCAGCACTAGACATCTCAATGCCAAGGTCCCCCTGGCTCCAAGGATAATCCTTGGGCCCTAGTCTTTGTTCTAACCAGTTCCTAGTTGCCTAAAGGACCATGTACACCAGACCACCATTCTCAGGAAAAACCCTCAGACCCTGAACAAAGATGAAACTCATGCTCCTTTCCTTTCAGAGTCTCCCGGATGTTCCATCTGTATCTGCTCTCTATATGTCTTCAATAAACTCTGCTCTCACATCCCAATGGCTTGAGTTTGATTTTCATCTTGTGAGAAACCAAGGATCCTTTTGGCTGGCCCTGCAGGACCTGCTCTGGGTTCCCGGAACCAACCTGCTGGCATCAATAACATAAATGTGAATATTACTGTTTTCTCCCCCCGCCCCCGCCCCTTTGAGCCATCTCCTATTTGTGAACCTATAAGTTATTTCCATTTTCCACTCTTAAAACAAATATTGCAATCATTAAACTCATGTGCATATATTTGAGAACATCTCTATTTATTTAAGGCTATTTCTTAGAGAGGAATTAAAATGGCTAAGAGTATGAAGGTTTTTCAAGTTTTTGTTGCACATGAATAAGTTGTCCTAACAAAGGATTATTTATATCAATGTGCCCTCCTGCCAGCAAAGTGTGACAATATCAGATCCCTTTAATGTAACATATAAATACATGCCCTATTAGACCTAATACTGAAGAAGAAGGAGCTAGAATAATTAAACAATGAGAATATATAACAGTCCCAAAAAGGTCAGTTAACATTGGGTCACAGAAAGAACTGGTAGGTGCAAAGAGATGACCAAAATAGCTTCAATGTTCCCTTCAGCTTGACAAAACTTTAGACAGGCTATTCCTGTTTCTAGACTTCAGATCATTTACTTTAGAAAGCCTGTAGTTATAAATTCTTTCTCTGACCCTTTGAGAGGTAATTGTGTTTTTAAATTTCTTGGGGCACCTGGGTGGCACCTGGGTAGCTCAGTCAGTTAAGTGTCGAACTTCGGCTCAGGTCATGATCTCACACTTTGTGGGTTTGAGCCCTGTGTTGGGCTACATTGTGGCCAGCTCAGAGCCTGGAACCTGCTTCAGATTCTCTCTCTCTCTCTCTCTCTCTCTCTCTCTCTCTCTCTCTCTCTGCCACTCCCCTGCTCACACTTTCTTTCTCTCTCTCTGTCTCAAAAAATAAACATTTAAAAAATTTATAAAAAAATGTTTCTTGCCAGTTTTACAATCCAGGACTCCTTCTCAAAGACCTGGGAACCACCCTGTGGAAGATAGCACCTCTGTCTCCCAGTCAGTATGGGACAAACAGAACTACAAGGTAAGAGACCGTTTACTTTCCTTCCGGTGAAGCCAACAGCAAACACAGGTGGCTCTTAACTCTCCAGCCCTTTGTTTCCATGGAGTTGAGCTCAGACTAGGTTTTAGCCTTTCTTCCATATTGAAATAATCTTGAATAAAGTCCTCCTTGCCTGTTTAACTTTGTCCAGTGTAATTTTTTGATTCAACAGTCCATAAAGCCATCAAGAAAAGCAGAATATTTGTACATAATAGCAATTATTAATCGCTTTGAAATCAATTCATTTAATTGGAGGTTTTCTTAGCATTTATTTCTCTCACTGAACACAAATTTACAAAGTCCCCCTACCCAGCATGATAGCTTTTTATTTTATTTTAATTTGGTAAATATTAAATTATTATAGGGGCCTTGCACCAAGCGTGCAATTTCTCTAATTCTGTTGCCTCATTTGTAAAATAAAACTTGTTAAATGGCTACAGGGATCCCCATAGATCTAAGAGCCTACAGTCTGATCCATTCTTTACAAAATTCCAAGTCACTAACAGTCTGTTGTACTATAGAACGTGTTTTGTCAATACCAATTAGCTCACACATAGTTGGGAAATAGAGGAATTATTTTGGTATAATGTGCAAATAATCTGCTACATATGTAAGTTTTTTTTCTAGGCAAGGGGAACCAGAAACACAGGAGTAGAAATAGAACCTTCCCAAGTGAAAGATAAAGCCCTCAGCCCATGCTTGCTTAAGCAATTGGAGCTCTTTCAGCATCGTTTTCATAAAATTAAAATGAGTCCTGAGCCTGGGACTCCCCTGCCACACCCAGGGAGCACTCCAGCCTGCTAGGGCTCTTGTTCAGGATGGTTGCACTCTGCCCTGCACACAACTTCAAAGCAGCCCCACTGGCTTGAATCTCTTCTATCCAGCTGCCAGCCCTTTGCTAATAACGAGTTGCCAGCATTTCCCCTATATTTTATCCTGTACATTTTCATACCCTCTGTGACAGCCTCTAGCTGTACTGAACTGCCTGTCTGAGTGGTCTGTTATCTCCCACAGACCCAGTTGCTCCTTTGGTTAGTGTTCTCGCCACAAAGTTGCACTTGTGTGTGCAGCCTTCTTAACAGTGAGCCCTATTAATTTTAGCACACGATGTGACCAAACATCAAAAAAGTGTTTTGGTTTTTTAGGTTTTCTTCGAAACACAGAAACTTTGTACTGAGAATCATAACTCCTTTCAACCTACCCAAACCTGAAAAAAACATGATAAGGACTTAGACGTTGCTCCTCTATTTGTCCAAAAATGATTAATTTAAGTACCTGCCATGTGCCAGGCACTGTGCTCATCTCTTCTACTGCCCCTACTGACAACCCCTGAAGGTTTTCCATCTCCAATAATGACAGAAATATATTTGGACTACTTTTACATTAAAATTTTCCATCCAAATATTTTTTGCATGCATCAAAACCCATTCCTCGACATAGAGTGTGTTTTTGTTTTAAAATTTTAATGTATCGTGTGACTGTGGTAGAGCTGTAACTGAGATCCCCTCTCACTGGTATCTCAGCATTTTCCCTACCTCATTGTCATCAGGTTTTCAGGACTAGGATCAGCCCCAGCAAGTCAGTCTCGATCAATTCCTACCTGGAAGCTCGCTTCACAGCTGCTCACTTTCACCTCCACATCCTCGGGCTTTGTTTCACAGCTGTGTGTTTCACTCAATAAACTAGGCCACACTTGGCTTTTCATCTTCCTGGAGCTGATTCATGACAGAGCCCCTAACAGAAAGCAAATCTGAACAAAACTCATACACACCTCACAATTTTATTATAAACCAAACATTTCTCTATCAGTTGGGGGGGGAGGAATGTCCTACCTGATACAGTATGTCAAAAGCTAGTGGTTCAAATGCCAACATAATAAAAATATTGTTTGTCAGCTCCACCAATGTACTTAGCTTCCCATGATTAGTAATAGTGAGAATTTTAGACTCAAATATATTGCTTGCTTTTATAAAGAATGGGTAAGGCCCCAACAATACTGAAAGGTAGTCAAAACTTTACCCTATTTCATAGTGGGATAAGTTCAACATGTCTTTATGTACGTATGTATTTATAGAAGAGCACAGAGATATGCAATAACATATGATGCTACCAACTGAAATAAACCCAACTTCCCTCTCCACCCCAACCTGCCATACAGAATAGTGAGAAGTATGTACCTTTGCTAAAGAACCTAATCAATGATTTATAGGTAATTGTTTTAAAGTTTCTTTCAAGGTACTTGTGTAGCTAAGACAAATGGCTTTTAGGAGCATATGACTCAGCTAGAATCCAAGGGACACAATTACCAAGAGAGGGACTCAATTACTGCACAATAATGTGAGCACTGATTGCATTGTAGAGAGGCAGTCTTCCACTTTATATTAGAATTAAGAAAATATGTTCTTCCTCCTTAAAGTTTTAGAAGATACTGTCTCAGGAAATTACTTTTCAGTACTTTCACAGAGAGATCTAGTCAGGAGTACAGAGAAGCAAGATTAAGAAATGAGTCATTTATTAAGAGTCGGTCTCATTAAGACCTAAACTACCCCATCATATAGGAAAAGTCATATAAATTATATGCCATTGCTGCATAATAAAATACCCCAAACTTAGGTGCATCAACAGCACCCATTTATTTTCTCACATTCTGTAAGTCAGAACACATCATGGCTCATATTATGGCAGTCTGCTCAGTGTCTTATAGCTAAAATCAATGCATGGGCCTGGCTACATTCCTTTCTGGATTATGGGATCCTCTTCCAAGTTCATATAGCTGTTGGTTGATTTAGTTTATTAAAGTTGTAAGAGGGAGGTCTTTATTTCCTTTTTAATTGTCAAATAGAGACCACTCTCAGCTCTCAGAGGCCATCTATCATTCCCTGCCATGTGGCCCTCTCTACAACATTGCAGTGTGCTCTTTCAAGGCTACAGGAAAATCTCTGCTGCCTTAAATATCTCCGGACTTCTTTCAGGGATTTACTTGGTTAAGTTAGGTCCACCTAGGGTAATTTCATTTTTATTAACTCAAAGTCAATTGATCAGGAACCTTAATTACATTTGAAAGGTCTCTTCTGCCATTTGATATAACATAATGGGAGAGATATCCCATCACATATTACTCAAGGGGAGCAGATTATATGAGAAATGTAAACTTGGGAGCAGCAACCTTGAGAACCATCTTAAAATTGCTGGAAGCCAATAAGAAATATTAACCCTTCTCTGCTTATGTTTCCTCAACTACAACACTGCAATAATAATATTTCCTATTCATAGGGTTGTTTTGGGAATTAAATAATAGATATAAAACTCTTAAAACAGAAAATGGATATAAAATTCTTAAAATGGCACATAGTAATTCACTACATGAACACTCGGTGTTAATTTCATCCCGACAATTCATGAAAGCCTAATATACGCATTCTTCTGTGTGTGGTGGTATGGATCAGACAGTAAAGAAATATGTGGCCAGCCCATATTTATCCTCTGTTAGCATGCACTTACAGAAAGCAGCATTCTACTGGGGATAGTCTGAACTGAGAGTAACCTCTGTCCTTGTGAATGGCCAGCAAAAAAATCATGCTTTGTTTTATTGACTATTCAGCATTGATTGTCTAGATGACCAATTGTATTGTTTGTTTTTGGTTTGCAAGTATTGATAAAATATGTCATATTAAATGATTAGTTTACACAAAGGGATAGAGCAAGCCTGTGCTGGCTGGCCAGGATTACATATAGCCCATGGTGATACTAGAAGAAGCATAGCACCATGCATTTCCCTGGCCCCCAAATTTATTTCTAAGCACCTAAGAATGTCCAAGGAAAATCCCCTGCATCACCATCCCATGCTACCACGGTGGTCATTTACCTCACAGACAATGCTATTTTACCTATACATTATCTAACTAATACTACTGTATTTGACTCTAAACAGCCAGACATAAGTGAAAATTTTGTGTTAAAGGTATTTATAAGCAGAGTAGAGTCCCAGAGTTCAGCAACTGGAACTGGAAGACACAGTTTACATAAAGAGAAGAAGGCAGGGCACCTAATCCTGGCACAGGCTCACTCTATCCCTTTGTGTAAACAAGTCATTTAATATGACACATTTTATCAAACCCAAACAAACCCAAAATAAAGAATGCAACTGGTCATTTAGTCAATTAATGCTAAATAGTCAATAAAAAGAAAGCATGATGCAAAGCCAAGACAGTAAGGCAATTGCATTTTACATTCTCTGCATTTTTTTTTAAATCTCTGAAACATTTCTAAGGGCACACTCAGTGAGAAATGAGATAAATTTGACAGAATGCTTGTATGGAAAGTAAATTTTTTTTTCAATCAACCACATTTCCCCAATTTTAATGGAGATCCAATATTCTCCCCCAGAACTTAACCCCTGGCTGTGTTTAAGTAATGACATGTGGCTCTTCTATTTTCATTAGCTCTCAGCTAATGACATACAGGTTCCTGTGTCTGGGAGTACTTTTGCTCAAGGTCTGTTATTGCCTCCCATGAATAGGGAATAATTAAGGGAAAGACAAAGAATAATCTTACTGAGTATATTTGATATATAGGTGCTGGACAATGAAGCACATGAGACTTTAACATAAGATTCTAAAGAGTCATTTCTCTAAAGTAGATACATACTGTTAATACACAAATATCCAAAGGACTTTTGAGCAAATAGGCTCTCAAAAGTATGATACACACTTCTCTCAAATTTCATTAAATTCAAGTGTCATTTATATATATATATATATATATATATATATATATATTTTTTTTTTTTTTTTAATAAGATAGAATGAATATAAGACTTCTCAACTCAACTTGAATCTCCTAGATTTCCACTCAATTTTGGCCTTTAAATAACTTTATCTCAGTAACCAGTTCTATAGCTTTACTTTCTTCATCAATTTTTAATTCCCTAATTTTTGAAGGTAACTTAAGTGAATATGAAATTTGCTAAATAAAAAAATAAGAAAAAAATAATTTACTAACAACAGTAAATATGAAAATAAATTATTGAATTAACCAGAACTCCCCAGAGAAACAGATTCAATAGCATAATAGCATGTGTTTGTGTATACACACACACACACACACACACATACTCACATGTTGTGGAGGCTGACAAGTTCTAAGATCTGTATGCAGTTGATAAGCTAGAGATCCTGGAGGGCTGATACTGTAAATTCCAGTTGAAGGTCAACAGTAAAAAAACCCAAGAAGAACCAGTGTTTCAGTTGGAATTCAAAGGCAAGAAAGAAAATCAAAGTCCCTGCTCAAAGCAGTCAGGCAGATGGAGCTCCCTTTTACTTGTGGAAGGGTCAGCTTTTTGTTCTATTCTGCCTTCAATTGATGGATGAGGCCCACCCACGTTAGCAAGGTCAATCTGCTTTATTTGGTCTGTTTCAAATGTTAATCTCATCCAAAACATACTCTCATAGACACACTCAGAATAATATTTCACCAAACATCTAGACACTCTGTGGCTTAGTCAGATGAAAACTAAAATCAATCACCACAATTATATAGTAATAAATTAAAAATATATATACTTCATATATGTATTTTTTCTGATTACAGAATAGTAAGTGAAACTTTTAAAATAAAGAAACCATGCAAAGAACAACAACAACAAAAAAAAACATTGAGTCTAGAAACTTCAGAAATTCAAAGTGTTTTGTTAAAAGAACCCCAAAATGACAAACAGCAGAAATATGTCTATGTCACCACTCTTATTATACTATATCCATATATTTAACGTATTTTTCTTATGTGTTTACTATGTGCTAACTATTCTAGGTCTTGGGATGCAACAGAAAACAAAAGATAGTTTCCTTCATTTTTGCTCTGTTGGAGAAGTGGAGAGTTGAAGGATACTGACAATGAACAATTGAAGAACTAAGATGATTTTATCTAGTATTTTTAAAATGCATGTAAAAGATGAGAGTGCCACAGGGAGGTAAGCTACTCCTGGAAACTCTGAAGTCAGGGAAGATCTCTCTTGGGAGGGGAACTATCCACAGAGCCTTGAACGAGGAGAAGGCCTAGAAACATCTGAAGAAAAGGCATTTGCATAGATGAAACACATGGTGCGTTGTCCTAGAGGTGGGAGCCAGCTTGGCTGTTTCAAAAGACCAAAATTAAATGCTAGTATGACTACAGGGAATGAACAAGGAGTAAAGGGAGAGAAATTTGGCCAAAGTGACAGAGATCTGAACATAGGCAACCACTGAATGATTTTATGCAGGAGAGTGATGTGGTCAGATTTCTGTTTTATGAATATTCTACTGGTAATTGCCCAAGAGAATTGGCATTGGTGCAGGAGAAGGGCGGAATTGAGAGAAAACAGATATGATACTACATTGTGAAGTAGGTATCACCTTTACCTCCATGACTTAGGCTGGAACACTACGTGCTTCCCATGGAATAATAGATAAAATCCTCAGTTCCATAGGCTGACCAGTGTTCTTTACATTTTAAGTTATCTCAGGATCTGAATGGGCTACCAAATAAATAGGGTGGCAGAAAAAAAAATACAGGTCGAACATCAGGTAATATTCAAATAATTACTTAATCAATTTTCTGATTAGTAAAACCAAACTTTTCTTTTTCAGTGCAATAAGTTTGAGAGACTTCAGAATCATTGTCATGGTTTTTACCCAGTAATATACCCAGAAATCAAGAGAACAAGTTGAAACTCATTCACAGTAATAGCCTGCTGTTGTTGTTAACATCAGAATGTGAAATGCATAATGAAAGATCACATAAGTGTCAACTTGAATTGTTTTAATTAAATACAGTTATGAAACCACTACTCAGATTAAGGAGTCACTATTTCCAGTTGCTACGTCCCCAGGTATAAATAATGCCTGGTTTTGTATTTTATAAAAAAAGAAACATTAATTATAGTATGTTTTCTACTGTGCCTGTCTTCTTTCATTCAATGTCATGTTTGAGGTTTACTCTAATTATTGTGTAGCTGTAGTCCAATCATTCTTATTGCTCTCCATTGTGTGAATATACCTGAATGTATTCACCTATCTGACTGTTAATGGGTATCTGAGTAGTTTCCAGGTTGGAGTTATGCTAGTAGATGTCATTAGGTAAAAAGAAAAGAATGAGAGGGGCGCCTGGGGGCCTCAGTCAGTTAAGCGTCTGACTTCGGATCAGGTCATGATCTCACGGTTGATGATTTTGAGCCCTGTATTGAGCTCTGTGCCAACAGCTCAGAGCCTGGAGCCTGCTTTGGAGTCTTTGTCTCCCTCTCTCTCTGCCCCTCCCCCATTCGTGCTCTGTCTCTCTCTGTCTCAAAAATAAACATTAAAACAAAAATTTTTTTAAAGGAAAGAACAAGAAATATATTTACACACACGCACATACACTTCAGTATGTAGGAGTGAAATTGCTGGACTGTTTCATGCGTATTTTGAGCTTTACTAGATATTGCCAAACAATTTTCTAAAGAGATTATCCAATTTACATCAGCACTGTATGAATGTTTTAGTCATTCCACATGCTGGAAAGTCCTAGGTTTGCTTTTATATCTGGAAGTACTTTAGAGATAATGAAATACACTGTGGAATACTTTGGGATCATGCAGTCAATCAAAATTCATGTTTCACCTCTCACATCAGTGGTATATTCCTTTGTGGAAATCATTTGTATCTTCAGTCACACATGTCACACAAATAGGAAATGCATGCGATGACTGTGTCAAGCTGACATTATGCTGCCATCATCACTAGCTAGCATCTGGGGCACTTACCATGAGCAAGTCACTGTGCTCTATATGTAATAGCCCGTGTTGTAAGGGCAGTAGAATGGCAGCCACAAACTTAGGCACCTGATCATTTGGTTCTCCAGTCAATACAATCTTTTCTGTAGTATTATGTTTTTGTACATACTTCTTCTATTAACAAAATACTGAATCTGACCAACCATTACATTGAAATCAAGGCTGATTTTGTTTTTAAAGACCATCTCCTAACAATCCAAAGTAAGAATGTTTTAATCAGTAAGGAAATTAAAGGAATAGTACTGGGGACATTTTCTATGATGTTGTCTCACCTATAAAAGTGTTCCATCCTTCTACAGTTTTAGAAACAAATTCAACTCTAATGATACTTCATGAAATAATTGTATTCTATGAGTATAAGGAATAGCTTTCTGAGAAAGCTACATACTCAAAACTGAAAAGCTGGTATCTATTCTATGCTGAAATGTTGTGATAGGTAGAATTGGACCAGTCGGCCATTATGTGATGTATAATATCACCTCTTCTGAAACATCATGAGTGACACTGAAAGTCAGGATGTGTAGGTGGCAGCTGCTTCTCTTGTCTTAGTCAACTGGCTCAGTGATTAATATGGTATATTATTCATGCTTTTGTCAAGGAAAGGTAGAATATTAAATAGGATAGATGTTAATGTTAATGTTACAGCATTTAATGTTAATTATAATAACCATGTTATGTTTAATCACGTTCATGTAAGGGAATTATAAGTTTCCATCTTCCACCATTTATTCAATCATTCTTTATCTTCTTGATTTATAGGTAAACATATATTTTCCAGAACACAAAGCAGTTGTTTAGGAAACAGAGATCGGGATATTATAGTCTTTCATTCAAGAGAGAACACTAATACAATTTTAATGAGATTAAGAATGGTGATGAAAATACTATTCTTTCTAGGGGACAGAAGGTAGCAAATGTGTGTTATTTTAATATGTTTTATACACATATTCCATACTATGTTTGAAAAAAAAGTGCTGGAACCTTATAAGATAGTGGTATATCATATATATATATATATATATATATATATATATATCTCAGTGGTGATGACAGCTTAATTCATGTTAATAGTTATGAGAATCGAACATAATAGTTATTAGGAGAAGTTTAGTGTGCAAACACAGTGGCACAATTGTACCTGGTGTCAGGGGAATGCTGGAGTTTCCATTGGCTGCTGAATATTTACCATGTTTCTTACTCTTCCGGTAAGATTAATGTTTATGTAACAAGCCAAGCAGAACAGGGATTCCACATACCAATTTGCACTGGCCCATAGACTTAGTTTTCACAACTGCCAAGCCTAATGATCCTTGCACATACCTAAGGATCTGTTCTGTACATCTTACATTCATTCAGCTTCTTTTTCCAAAATTATTTAAGCCACAATGAAAAAATAATATAAGAATCTAGAAGTGTAGTATTTATCTTAAAATCAATTCAAGAGGATGTTGGTTTTGTTGTCTGCTGAGGATTCTCTTCCTTAATAGCACAAAGATTTTGGTGGTACAGCATCACAACTCATATCCCAGCTGTTGAGGGCAGACCTGGGTTTGAGTCCAGGATCTCCAACTTGCTAGCCACCAGAATGTGGGAATGCTTATAAGGTTGGCAGAGTCTTAGATTCCTCATCTTTAAAACTTGGGTAATCATATGTACCCCCAGGATGTTTTAAAAGACAAGAACATGAGAAAATACACATGTAGCCCTTAGCTATTACCTAACCTTTCACCAAGTGATAGCTATTATTGTTATTGTTTAATATTAGGAAGAGTGGTACCCTCAGGGATGAAAACCTTTATAGACATGATCTGGAAAACAAACAAACAAACAAAAAACCCTTCTCAAAAAGCAGCTGCCAGGAAACAGAACTGGAAGTTGAGCCAATGCTAAAACAGAATATTTTTGGTCACATTACAACTAAAACTATCTCAAATCTGGCATCTTTCATCTTCTCTTTACATTCACTTCTCCTTTAGGAAAAGTGTACCTGTTAGCCAGAAAATGAAGTCTTTTAATTTGGTATCCCTAGCCAGCCCTCAGAAACTGGAGATAAAAAGGAAAATGGTGTTAAAAGTGACCAAATTTCTTATTTCTAGTCTGAACATCCCATCATAATTAAAAGGGCAGTGAAATGAGAATTCAGCACCCTGGATGGCTCCAGATCTCGATCTGCCTCTGGGAAGCCTGTCTTCTTGGCCAGCCAATAACCTGTTGGACCTCCACAGCCTTACATGGCAAAAAAGAACGCTGGTTATACCAGCAAAGGAGAATCTTTTCCTCAGTTGATGTCTTATCAAAAATACCAACTATAAAACAGGTCTAGGTCATTACTGTCCCCACCCCAATCTCTCCCCAGCCTTCACATGGCCTTCAAGGAGGCTCCTCCAGGACAGTCTGAAAACCACCAGATTGGACAATGGTTATGTTAGTCCTGACTGAAATAGTAAATTCCAATGTTGCCATGTCTAACAATGGTTCTGAGTTATTTTATTTTGCACTTTGAGATCTGATATCTGGGAACACAATAGAAACCCTGCAGCTGGGTTAGTAAATATGATTGTCAGACAAGGGAGGCAAAGCCCTGTCCTGACCACAAGGCTGTGACTTGCCCCTCAGAGTAGCTTTATAACTATAGGCCCTTTCTTCAGACTATGCAGCTCTCAAACTGAATTCAATAATTTAACAGTAGCAAGAGACTAACTGGGACACCTGAATGCCTGCCTTGTCCCTGAAGCAAAAGCAACTTTGCTTATTGTAGAATATACTTGACTTCCTCAAAAAATGTTGTTTGACAAAGGATTCTGTATCGCCCAAATTTGAAAGTCACTGTACTGAACCATCACTCTTCACTCAGAGCTCACTTGTGTGTCCTGTACTTTTATCTGACAGGTGTCAGGGTAGCTTTAAGGACAGAAACAAACAATTCAGACTTTTTTTAAGAGGATTGTTGTTACTCCATACTGCAAGTTTCAGGGATAGTCAGTAGGATAAGGATATTCCAATGTCTTCTTTCTGATTAAATCAATGTGTTTGGATAGCATTTTGGAAGAATTGCCACAAACATTTTTTCTTATTTGCTCAGATTATGGCAAAAGTAAGAAAGATCATTTTTATTTGAAGCCTGAGATAAAAGAGACTAAGTATTTACTAGAAATAAAAAGTCAATCAGTAGAGGAAAAGAAATAAACCTAGGATTCTGGATTTTCTGTTGCAGGTGATCCCTCTAGATACCTTTTTTCCCCTTTTTTTTAACTTGCCTATTATGAAAATAAATCAAAGAAACCTCATTAAAAATGGAGTCAGAAAGGCCTGGAGAGGGAGATTTCATGCACTACCACTTGCTATAAGAAGTATATACCTTGCATTCGGCAAAACGAAGCTTACTTACATACCCTAGCAGGAGGAATGAAGAATTTCTCCTTGCCCAGCAACCGCCCATGACAAGCCAACGAGAAATCCACACTCAGCCAATGAGAAGCCACAACAGCACCCCCCTCCCCCCACCCCCGACCCCAGCTTCCTTCTTTTCCTTATAAAAGCAATCCGCTCTCCTGCAATCTCTAAACTTGCTTGAGGCTCACCATAGTTTCCTTGCCCCAAATTGCAATGCTCTACTACTCCCAAATAAACTCTTCTTGCTGGTAAAATAACTAGCTCCTGTTTTTTTGTTGTTGTTTTTTTAAGGTCAACATTACCCAAAGACAATATGAACTTTAATTAAATAAATATAAGATTTAAAATCCATCAGACCTAAACGTCTCAGAGAATTACTGTCTGTAGTACTTAATGCCTTAAACATCTTAGGATCTTCCCTTTGTACCCTTAAACTTCTGAATAAGGACTCGGATAGGCAGTACCAAGCCCTGGTGCTCTGAGGAGGGGCAGCTCTGAATAAGAGTATTTCTGGGATCCCTCCCTCTAAGAGTGTTCTCAGCATCCATTTCTTGGAAAGGTGTTCATAGCATACCTCTCTCTCATGTCATATTCCCAAGATTCTTCTCTCTGACAGCATATTCTCAGCATCCCTCTCTCTGTTAGATAACTTTATTTTAACAAAGAAAATAGGTCCTGGACAAAATATTCACTATCTTTTTCTCACAAATGAATTTAACTCTTACATCTCAGAGTAAATGCACATATAGAGTGCATATATGAAAAATATTCTGAGAGAACTGAAATTCACTTATGCATTCAAAGCTTTTAAATTAGCCATTTCACTGATTAAATTAAACCTGGGTGGAATGCTTTTAAGCACAAATAATTCAGGACCAGATTTTTTTAGGCTTAATTGTGAATTTTGTTATTAGGCTTAATTATCCATGATCCCTTCAGACTGGATACTTAGAAACAATGAGTACAGCCACAGGAACCACCTTCTTAAGTGAAGGAAGAGTCTTGAAGGAAACCAAAAGTAACCTGGAATAAACGGAGTCCTTCAGCAGGATCGTTTATTATCCTATTTTATGTACGGGATGGGCTTTTGCTCCTGAGGAGCCACATCACTGTAGGCATCAATCACTGCAGGATCTAAAGCCCATCGCTTTTTGAAGATGCCTTGAAGAAGTCAGGAAATAAATATTTAGGGAGACCACACAACCCCACACACTTATAAATCAAATGTGCCTTCAGGAGTCAAGTATCCAATTAGCAGATTCTTGGGCTCTGCCATGTTACATAAAGAACTTTCCCCTGAGAATGACTCCTGTCTTTGGGTCCTGCAAATTGAAACAATTACTCTGCTTTTAAGATGTCAAATCAATTTAATTTGCAAAAACAGATGGATTCACACAAACATTTTATAACTCTCTTCTTTTAGGGATGCTCCAAAAGCAAACATTTTATATACTGTGTAACCTATTTTTTTAATCTTCTTTACTTTTATCTAAGCTAGCAATTAGAATATTTAATAACTTTGAAATGAAGAGTGAAATAAAATAGACAAGTTTCAAGTTCTGTAAACTTTTTCCTTTGGTGATGTGTCACAATGTAAAGCAGAATGTGTAGAATAACAATATTGTCTTGTAGTTACAATACTTTTCCTACCTGGAACTTTCTATCTCAAAGGTTTGTCTCTGGGAAACACAACCCCAAACTCAGTTTCTGACTAGCCAAGAAGAGTATCACTCTATTTCATTTATTGACACATTCATTCTTTTATTCATCAAAAAGAATTATGTGCTTTACTGCAGGCAGTCACTGTGCCAAGCACTGGGCATAGATGAATAGCCAAAAGGGTCTCAATTGTCATGAAGTTTATAGTCAAGTGCATAGGCTTTTCTTTTCAGAGTATTTATTTTTATTTTACATATAATTCTAATAGCCCAGTATATCTAGATGCCATGCCTATAACATAATAGAAGAATCAAGTCAGAAGGGAAAAGTCCTACCAGAAGGCGTAATAATGAGAGCAGGGAGCGAGGAAGATCCAGCCAGGAATGAAAAAGAAAACTAAATAGGATTCATTCATTCAACAAATACTTCCTGAATGTCTAGTATATGCCACCATTGCCTTAGGAACTGAGGACAATCACTGAGTGACAACAACAAAAATCACACCCAGTTCTCATGGGGCTTACTTTCTAGTGGCGAGCAGACAAACATCAAAAAATCACATGAGGCTGAGAAGATTCAATGTCAGATAAAGATGTGTAAATAATAATAATGGCAACTAACCCTTTACAAACACCACATACTGGACACTGTTCCAAGCATTTTCCTATCAAAATTCATTTAATTCATACAACAGTCTTCTGAGTGTGAACTATTATTTATTTGCATCTTACAGAAGAGGAAATTGAGGCACTTCTCCAGAGGCAAACTTTTGTGGAAGCATACGTACAACACACAAATGAATGTCTGTTCTGGTTGAAGCAACAGTGGGGATGCCGCTGACACCCAACCTTCAGTCTCACACTCCTAATTGCCCTTTGAGATTCTTTAAGGAAAGGGATCCCTAGGCTTTACAGAAAACAATTTGAAAAACAGTGACTTAGGAAAGTGCATTTTCTGTGGGGCTAAACAGGTATTATAACAACTACTTACTCTACTCTAAAGAACTAATGGGTATTTTAGAAATACCCTTTCATCCTATCCTATCCATCTTTCTATGAAATGAGCTGAAAGACAGGTGTCCCTATTTTATAAACGGGCTTAAAGACGCACAAAGAAGTGAGTAGTTCTATTTTTATCAGCTACTATGAGACTCATTGCATCATAGAACTCAAAAAGTTCTAATCTTCCCTCTGAGTACCAACAGGGCCTAAGTCATTCATTTAAATAAAAATAGATGCTCTAGAGAAAGTCATTTCACAAACATTTCATTAATGTTTTCCATTTAGGATTTTTATCCTTTACCAATATTCATTGAATATTTATTATATGAATCTGTCACCATATTAGAAGCTAAGACCACAGAGAGGCCTATGGTAATTATATCAAGATTAAAATATGGTTAAAGAGAAAAATATAAATGCTATTTCTAATATATTTCATATCGAAAATAGGGTGTCTATTTGTAGATTAGTAGAGGTATATTGATGAGTTAATGGATAAATAAATGATGGGTAGAAGAAAAGATAGATAGATGGACACACAGAAGGATGGGTGCATGGAAAGATGGATGGATGGAGAAGGATGGATGCATGCACTGATCACAGGTTGATGAATAGATGGAGGAAGTGAAGGTGAATGAATATTTATATAGACAAACTGACTACTACCAAATAAATAATTAAGATATGAGTGCTACTAAGATACAAATCAGCATAGTTTTATTAAAGCTGATTAAATGATGTTTACTATTAAGTGTTTAAGAATGTAACAAAACAAATAATGGATTTAGAAAGGTTTTTATATATCTAATACTAAAGAAATATTTTTTAAATGTCTCTAGAATAACCATCAAAAAATCATTATTCATAAATCCTAATTCAATAAATAATTATTTAAGTAGACTGAAGTTGAGTCTTTAAAAATAGATATTTAAAGGGATGACTGGGTTGCCCAGTGGGTTGATTGAGCATCTGACTCTTGACTTTGGCTCAGGTTATGATCTCACAGTTCCTGGGATCCGGCCCATCAGGCACTGTGCTGACAGCAGGGAGCCTGCTTGGGATTCTCTCTCTCCTTCTCGGTCTGCCCCTCCTCTGCTCACTCTTTCCCTCTCTCTCCCAAGACAAATAATTTTTTTTTAATTTTTAAAAAAATAGATATTTGGGAAAGTAGAAAGGAGGACATTTCCAAAAGAAAGAAAGAAGGAATGTCTGAAGAAGAAATATAACATGGTCATAGTCAAGAAATAAATCTATGTGCTTGATATGGAAGTTCCATGATGGGAACAGGTAAATGATGAAATTGGCAAGAGAAGCTGGTACCAGAATACTGAGTGTCCTGCACACTGAAATGAAGTGTTTAGAATTTATTTTCCACATACTAAGGAGACACTGCAAGTTTGTGGTTTTCTTTGTTTGGATTTGGGGTTTAGGGGATTTGCCTGATTTTTTAAGGAATAATATATGCCAAGTGCTATCTTGGGAAAATTATTCCATAGGATAAAAGTATGGTAATGAAGGGAGAGAAAGCAGTCTATATTTTCTAACAAAGATAATGGCCATTCTCCTTCCTACTATCCCTCCCTTAGAAAGGTAGTGACCAACCTGAAATAGGCCTACCCAGTAAGTACCCCATCAACTCTCAATCCTTTCACTTCACCTTATTTATCTTTATAGCACTTATGTCTACCTATTGTAAATATATGTACATTTTTTAATAGTTTATTTATTTTGAGAGAGAGATATAGAACACAAATGGGGGAGGGGCAGAGAGAGAGGGAGGGAGAGAATACCAAGCAGGTTCTGTAAGCACTGTCAGCACAGAGACCAATGCAGGGCTCGATCTCATCAATAGTGAGATCCTGACCTGAGCCGACCACAAGTTGGACATTTAACCAACTGAGCCCCCAGATACCCCTATATGTATTTATTTTTTACTTGTCTATCCACCAGAATATAGGCACCAAGAAAGCAGGTAATTTAACTTGCTCACTGATTTATTTCTAGTACACAGAATAGCACCTGGCACATAGTAAATGAGTTTGTCTTAGAAAGAATGAGTATTTGAGTTTAATCCACAAATCTGTAGACCAGGTCTAATGCATGTATTAGTTTATAAATTATCAAATGTACTCTTAGAAATTACACTTCTTAGTTAATTATGTAGCATACTTTTGACATTTTAATATTAATAAATTGGCTCAAAGCACCTAAATAGAATTGTAACACAGCCAACAAATTTCTGTAGTAACAAGTTGTTGAGCTGGTAGAAAATTCACTGTAGCTCTGTTACTTCATTCCTACCTAAGATCCTAGGGGAAAATATGAATTAAAACTTTTATATTTTAAAAAATAATTAATACAATGTGGAACATATTTATGACACAATATTGTTTGTGATACCAAATGGGGAATGTTCATGATACAAAATGAAATAACAGACACAAGACACCTGTTCCTGCAGTATGATCTCTTAGTCTAAAATAAATGTTGTGTGTGTGTGTGTGCATGTGTGTGTAATAAGTAAGAAAAAAATGACTAAAAACACATCAAACCATGATTTATCTCTGGGTATTATATTTTTTATATGTGCTACCGAAGCAAGCACTCTAGGTATTATATTTTGGATATTTTGTTTATTATCTAGAACTTTATGATTTATAAAATTTTCTATAAAAAGATATTATATTAGTAATACTTTAAAAATGAGCTAAAACTATTTAAGTGAAAGAAAATTCAATGTAAGTTAAGTATTGTAGTCATATATCAACAAACTATACAAAGCAAACCTAATTATAGAATATGAAATTCAGCAACTAATAATTTTAAACATCTTTGTTATAAAAAGTATCAAGAAATAGCAAAGGATTACCTAAGCAAGCAATGACATTTAAATCTACAAAGGTCAAATCTCAAACCTGGAAAGGAGGAGAAGGATCTCAGAATCTGGATTATAAATTTGCACAAACCTAAAGGAAAAGAGCCACATAATGGCTTCTCTCGTAGATCTAACCAGACTTGGATGAATTTTATATTAAATCGAAACCTGGCTCCAACTCTACCGCATCTAGGCTTCCCACAAAAAGATCAGATTTTCTGGCAAGGACAAAGGTAATAAATCAAAAACCTATAAAAATCATGAGTTTAAACCTATGATACTGTTTTGGTTGTAGTATACTGTGAAAAAATATTCATCCTTGAGAACTTCCTGATATAGAGAGAGTACTCCTTGTCCTCATCCCAATTCTCTCCCAGCCTCTAGAATCCAGATGGCAGTTCATTTGGCACAGGATTCCACAGGGGTGCATTGCTGCCAAATCATTCCCAAGAAAACAAAACATTAAGAGAAAAAAAACCAATAAATTGCAAAACCAAACATTTGACATTTGGAATCAAGAACTGTATGGGAAATTTTAACTTCCTCAACACTAATAACACTAGAAATTCTCGGCCAAATGATAGGGTATCAAAAGCAGCCTGTAATCTTGCTAAGATACTATAAACTGTCAGATGGTGCTTTATCAAAACCCCTTTTCAAAGATCATTTATTAAAACAAACACACAAACAAGTATTTCTTCTGAAGATGAAAGGACATGCTTTTTAAGAATATTACATCACTTATTGTTCATATTTGGGAACGATCAATCTGTATTTACAACACTGCTATTCTCTACCCTCTCTCAACTCAGCCTCTCCAATCTTAACATTGCAGCAAGAATAATCCACTTATGTACGACCAGATCTATTGGTCTTTAGTAGAAGGGACCTTTTCAATCATCTTTCTCCAGCCACTTTAAGTACAATCAGTTCAGAACAATACATTGGTTTGACTGTGACTCTATCTTTGAGCCTGGAAAGAACCCTCAAGTGCAAATATGCCAAAAATATAAATATTCTGGTAACCTGACCACACATTCAATTTTTACTGTAGAGAAGAATCACTTCAAATTTTAGTCAAACGTGATTCTCAGGCAGAACCAATTCTCTAAGGGTGGATTTAGGTATCAGTTTTACTCAGTGGTATTAGTTTTAGAATAAGTTTTCTGGGGTGCCATTGCATTGATCTGGATTAACAAACATCAAATTTCAGGCCATCTAAACTCACATTGAAATTAATGCCATCCCTATGTGCATTTTTATCCTTCTGGGAGCAAATAAATATATATGTGGAGAGAGAGAGAGACAGAGAGAGTTACAGAGAACACATTCCACAGTAAAAAATAAACCCATTGCAGCCCTTCAAAAATTTTAAGAGCAGTTTGGCTTACCAACGCACTGGCTCTAGTTTCCAATAACAAAGAAAATTTATCTCAGTTTCTGGTGGCAAGTAGTCATGTAACTGAGTAAAATTTGTCACAATTGGCCATTCTGACTCAAGAAAGATTAAGGATTGAGCTAGTATAAACATTTAAAAAGCCCATGCCACATTCCAGCTAATAATAGAAAAGATGTAACATGGCAATGTGCTCTATCCAAAAAAGAATCTCTTAGGCTATACTATTTTTCTATATTTCTTTATTTATATTGAATATTCCCATTGCCAAAACATCACCATTTGCATAATGTTTTAATCCCAGCCCGCAGAGGTAATATTCACATTTAACTCCCCCATGTCACATGTCTGACTTATGCACTTACATGGCATCTTTAACCTTAAAATTTTCTACTGTTTGAAAACTTCTAATGCCTGAAATAAAAACAAAGAGAAGCCAAGTCATTTTGTTTTGACAAATTGATTCCCTTCAAATTGATGAAGGGATGATGATTTGACTTCATAAATCTCTTAACTCTGACATTTTCAAATGTACTAAACAGAATATATGGAAATGAAAGATGGAAGCGCTTACAAAGTAGACTATGACATTTACTGTAAAGGCCTTATACAGCTAATGGAGCTAAGTGAAGTAAAAACAAACCTCTGGACAAGGATGATAGCCCCCATAACATCTGTTAACACAAGTCATTAAGAAAAAACAACAATAAGACTGCAGGCAGTTTTTCCCAATTGTCACCTGAGGACTTCTGAGCACCATGAGGACAGCTGCACTATCAACAGTCTCTTGGAACACATGACTTGATAATATACATGTAATGTTAATAGTAACGATAATGGTAATAACATCGTGTTAGCATTCTTGACTTCTTCCTGTGCTCCAGAGCCCTATGTTAAACACTTAGTAAACATTCAATTTACAAACAAAACCCTAACCACAGACTCACAAGGCTATAATTTTGGTTTGATTGAAGAGACTGAGGTTTAGAGAGAGCACTTTCATGGATTCAAATCCAGATCAATTCCAAATCTTGAGCTCCCAAACATTACATATTCTATTAAAAATATTCAAGGGGCACCTGGGTGGCTCAGTCTGTAAAGCATCTGACTCGGCTCAGGTCATGATCTCGCAGTTTGTGAGTTCAAGCCCCGCGTGCGGCTCTGTGCTTACAGTTCAGAGCCTGGAACCTCTTCAGATTCTGTATCTTCCCCTCTCTCTGCCCATCCCATGCTCATGCTCTGTCTCTCTCTGTCTCTCAATAATAAATAAATGTTAAATTCTTTTTAAATATTAAAAAAAACATATTAAGGAATACTCATTTAGGAAATCTTTTTGTGTGAATTAAAAGAATTTTAAATTAGTTAAATTAAAAATATTTTAATTGTACTTTAACATTTTTTAAATATTTATTTTGAGAGAGAGAGCATGAACAGGGGAGTGGCAGAGAAAGAGAGAGAGAGAGAGAGAGAGAGAGAATCTCAAGCAGGCTCCCCACTCTCAGTGCAGAGCCTGAGGTGGGGCTCGAACCCATGAACTATAAGATCATGCCCTGAGCCAAGATCAAGAGTCAGATGCTTAACCAACTGAGCCACTCAGGTGCCCCTATTTTAATAAAATAAAATATTTTAAATAATATTTATTTAATATTGAATAAAATTTTTAAACAGTTAAAGTTTATAAAACTTTTTTCATATATCCTTAGCTAAAAATTTCATGCTATTTTCTCAAAATGTATATATAATACTTTCTTCATCTCTCGTTGCCTTCATTTTCTATATATCATGTTTATCTAACCAAGCAATGCCACTTTTTTTCAGTCAGCAAAAATTTGCTTTGCTAACTTATAAGTTTTTCATAAAACTGGTTAGGCTCTGAGAGTTTAAATAAATAAATATATAAATATAATTTTGCATACCTGGACATTCTGAAAATATATCCTTATGTTAGTTAGTACAGGCAAAAGAAAACATACAGCATGGGAAAAAAGGAAATCAGGACTAATCTTAAGAGCTTATGTCTAACCTTTTTCCCTGATAACATTTCCAGCTTTAAAATCTTCAATCTTTATGACTTTTTTGTGGTTTGTAGCTTGGACATCAAGTGAGAAGGAGAAACACAGGATAAATTTGACAATTGTCTTTTATGAGGTTCTGATACTCATTTCTATTGGAATCCCATTTTTTTTCCAGGGTAACAGAATGGGAATGTTTCTACATAGCTCTAAATATATCTCAAATTAGATCTATTCCATTCCTCTTGCAAGCAACAGGAAAATTAAAATTAAAAACTTCTTTAAGCTAGGATAGGCCAACTATTTTGCCCATAGAGCTCTTAATTATTTAAGGGAAATGCTACAGAACTATACATAGTTACATATTTAATACTAAGGAATTAATGTACATTAAAGCTGATGTGGAGGAGTGCCTGGATGGCTCAGTTGGTTAAGCATCTGACTCTTGGTTAGGTCATGAACTCATGGCTTTGTGGGTGTGAGCCCCACATCATGCTCTGTGCTGATTGTGTACAGCCTGCTTGTGATTCTCTCTCCCTCTCTCTGTCTCTTTGCCCCTCCCCTGATCATACTATCTCCATCTCTCTCAAAATAAATAATAAATTTAAAAAAAAAAAACTAAAAAACAAAAACAAAACACTGATGTGGCAATATTGGGGTTTGGAGCTAATGGCCAAGAGAGAATTCTTGAGATGTCTTCAGTGCAAAAAGATGGTTTTATTAAAGCATGTGGACAGGGCAATGGGCAGAAAGAACTACATTGGGATTGTGGAGAGTGACTGATTTTGAACCCTCTATGTTATACTCATGAGAAATTTTAATTCATAAACAATGTCCTGAATAATGGCATCTGTAGAATTCTATTGACTATCATTGTGAGAAAAGGCTAGTGTAAATGATTGTAAAACATTTTGTGTGCCATACAAATGTCCAGTAAACAGTGAATGTTCTCAAGTCACAGTACATGTGATTGATTTTTTTTTCACTCTCTATTCCAAGGCAAGCCCTATTCCAAATGGTAAATTCTTGATGATCCCCAAGCAGTAAGTATAACCTTTAAACCATCCTTTATTAATGAATGCATTAAAAGCATGAAACTGGGGGAAGACAGGCAAGGAAGACCCTTAGAGGTGTTTGAGTAATAGTTTGTAAGCCTAGGCAGATAATTTTGTTCTCAGAAAATACACAGCAGAGAAAGTAACCATTGGGTAGAAAATGTATCATCAAATATCTACTTGCTTTTAAAAACTAAACTAATTTATTGCCACAGTTGAAAAATATTTTTATCTTCTTTTTCAAAATCCCATTCAAATGCCATCTAAGCCATAGGGAAATTCTTCTGACTTATGGTCCCTTTTTATTACTTCAATAGAATGTCTAAATTAGATGCAACTGCTTTAGGTCCTGTTCACTTCTTCAGTTATTTATACCTGATAGTGGGAAGGGAACACTGTTCAGAACATGAAGGCCTATGTTTTAGTCCCAACGATTTTACTAATGAGGTATATAACCTTGGGGAAATCACTCTACTTTCTAGAAATGTAGTTTTCACATTTACAGGAAGAGAAGGTTGGACTAAAGATCTTTTTTTATATATATTTCTAAGATTTTATATTTTCAAGGACATTTAGCTACTTATTTATTATTCATTATACTTTTTCATGTGATGCTAATTAGTTTTTTGATTATGTGATCAATATATAAATCTGCACTATTTTTGGACTGTTCAGTTTTAAATATGTATAAGTAGATTTTATTCACCCACTCCTTCCATGCAGTGGCTTTGCCTTCCTTAAATGGAGAGCAGAGTTTGTTCAATGTGGCAGAGAATGTTGTTATGATTTTTGCTGATTTCAATGAACGATGATTTAGATTCCCAAACTTTCTGTTCATATCAGTTTCAATTTCATAAAATTGAAACTCCAAGCTATTGTGCCTTATGTAAGAAAGTTCATTTCCATATCATATAATAATGAATTGACAGCTTTGCAGTCTAGATTAGAGCAATTCCAAGTAGCACAAAAAAATCCAGGCCCATTTTATCTTCGGACTCTACCATATTCTAACTGTGAAGATCAAAGGAAAATATTCATTCTCCTAATTATTTTCTACCTTCTAAAAGAGAGGTATTTTCATTAAAAAAAAAAATAATAGCTGCCTGCAAACTTGTATTTAGGTCTAGAGACTTGGTTGGAATAAAAAAACATTTTTGGCAAGGAAATTTCAGAGACAATGTCACATATTTTATATTATATTACATCAGGAGGCATATAATATCAGGTTGTTCCTTATTAGTGATGCCAATGAGACCATTTAATGTTTATTTATTTTTGACAGAAAGTGGGAGAGAGAGAGTGTGAGCAAGTGGGGAAAGGGCAGAGAGAGAAAGAGACACAGAATTTGAAGCAGGCTCTAGGCTCCGAGCTGTCAGCACAGAGCCCGTCGCGAGGCTCTAACTCACAGACCACGAGATCATGACCTGAGCTGAAGTTGGGATACTTAGCAGACTGAATCACCCAGGTGCCTTTTTTTTCGTTTTTGTTTTGTTTTGTTTGTTTGTTTTAAATGAGGCCATTTTATTGGTGGTTGACTGTAGGAGTGCTGACAATACTGACTCCATCTTTGGTCCTCTTCTTGTTCGTGTCTGCTACATGACCTCTCTTGGGGTTCTGGGCCTCTTGGAGATTCATATACATACATTAGAAATGTCCACCAAGGCAGTAATGTGGGAAGGCTTGCTTTCCCAAGAAATCTATTAAAGGTAACATAGTCTTTCCCTTTCCTGACACAGGTGGCACCACAAGATATAATTATGTTAGCTGTCAATTCGGTGTGCAGGTAAACCCTTTTAAATGTGTATGAACCCTTTGATCTCATTATAGTGCCCTTCTGCATGTCGCCTCACTCTACAAAATCTGTAGACTAAGGTCTAGATTTTGCAGAGAATAGGTGCACAGATGTCTGATCACCATCCACCTGATTGTCCTGTTGTTAAGTTACCCTGAATAAAACTCTGTGTAAACTGTATGGAGTTGCCTGCTTCATTTTTTGGTCTCAAAGCACCGTCTCAGTTTGAAAGATACTTTATAGTCCCTCCACCCTCCAAAAATTGCCAGATCTCTCTTTTGCAATGGTACCTTGTTCCTCTGCAATTTATAAGTGACCTGAATAGTGTTATTTTGGCACCATGCTGATATATCCTGTTCCCCTACAACTTTTTACCTAATAGTTATAGTATCCATTGATGATCCTTGGCTAAATAGTTATTATATGGAGGGAGAGTCACAGTATGGCAATTGTCTAATTGTATCATTCCTTCTTCCCTTATTAACTAACATTCTTTTGTAAAGATGAGCTCCTCTGGCACAATAAATATTCTAGACCCTCAAAGCAAAACTTTGCTGGACAGAGGTAAACGGACAAAGAAAACTTTATTCAAGATTATTCCAATAGGGGAGATTGAACTCAACTCTGCTGAAACAAAAGGGCAATTTTAAACCCAGTAGAAGATACTAGAGGATATAAGGGGGAGTGGCTGGTCAATGTTATCGGGCCATCTGTGTTTTCTAGCTTTAGCTCAGTTAGCTAGTTAGACTCCTATCTTCCCTCCCATGGAGACTGGGAGATAGGACAGCTATCTGTCTTGATTATTACATTTTAAAGGGATTGTCCCGGGTCCTTGAGAGTAACATTCTTGGTCTGTAAGTCTGACAAGAGACTGGGATAAGATTTATATCTCATAGAGGCAGACAAAGAATTTACAGTTGAAAGTTTTCTAAAATAAATGCTCTAAGGAAAGGAATGTACTGGTCCTTTGGTCAGGAAGAAACCTATCTAAAGTTCAGTCAAGCTGAGGGAACAACTCATCTTGTTGTTTTCCATGAGATAATACACATGGCCTCCATTTTCAAAGTCATTTCTTGGTCCAAAATGACTGCTGAAGTTCCAGCCATCATGACCATTTGCACGTAGCAGGAGGTAGATAATTTAAAGAGGGAAACACAGCATGCCAAGTATCTGATTTTAAATTAAGGAGGCTTAGAACTACTAATATGTAACCGGCCATGGGCAGCTATAAGGGAGATTGAGAAATATGGTGTTTTAGTGGAGCACATTCCACCCAGAAAAGTCAGGAATTTTAAAAGATGAAAATTTTTAAAAGATGAAAATGGCTATTGAGCAGGCAACTAGAAGTCTCAAACATATTGGTAAACATAGATGTCACAGAAAATAAAAGCACTGGTACCACTGAAAAAATGTTCAATAAGTTGTTCTTCCTCAAATCTATTACACATCGTATTTTCTGTTTTTTTAGGAGTATATTATAAGCTTAATGTTTCACATCTGCTTTCAGAAAATCAACCCAGTGAGATATGAGGACAATAATCTTTTTTAAATCCTTAATAATATTTAATCAATATTAGTTGGCAACTACTAAAAACTTACACAGTATATTAAAGTATCATATATTTGGAATAAATTTTGAAATCCACCTTTCCAAAAACATAAAATATTTTATATTTGAATATAAATATATATAGATATATATTAACATATAGACATATATATTAATATGTATAGTACTTATAGTATATATATAGTATATATAAAGTATTTTATATTTGACTATAATTACATATAGATATATATTAATATATATAGAATATAAATATATAAATTAATATAAAGAAAATATAAAATGAAGTAAAGTGAAATGTAGAAAATATTTAGGATGTTGTGGTATCTAGAATCTGACCCACCATTTTAATCTGGTTTCATAAATTTTTGCTTTAGGAATGGTGAAATAAACCGTAAAAGTCTGTAAGAATGGACTTTTAATGAATGGCCTTCAGATCTTATTAGAACTGGATCAAGTCAGAACTGAAAGTTCCAGATTAATCCTGTCTGCCTAATATTCCATTTGTGTAGTGTTGCTCCAACAAACAGCCGAGGCTTCAATAAAAATCACAGCTCTTCCCATTCATTAAGTGTAAATTGGAAGAAAAGTTTCAAACCTCAAAAAATGTTCCTAGTCAGGCAGGGCCAGCTTCCAACTAAATCAATATTCTAAGTTTTCTCTTGATAGAATTGCTTCTGCTATAAAAATACATCATGCATAATCTTTTACATGTTCTATATAATCTCTAAGCATCCCAATGAAAAGAAAAATCAGGAACTCACTTGGATTCGTAATCATGATGCACATACACTTGTTTTCAGGATTGCATTTTTCTAACTACATTTTTAATCCTTATCTGATAGCATTATTAGAGTACTATACACATAGTCCATACAGACCATATTTTACTTTATACCTAAAAAACTGAGCTGAGAATTTATATATATAAATATATTTAAACTTCTATAAATAAAAATTCCAACTATGAATTATTTTCTTTAAGTTTCCAGCCACAGTTGCAGCTTAATTCACCCGTAAGCATATATATTGAAGAAAATACTGACCTTGCCTAATTATTAAAGTTGTTCTTAATCAGTATATGGTGCCCTTTACCAACATCATAATTATTTAAATAAAGTATTAATTAAATTCCTACTAAATACCTAATATTAAGTTAGAACTGAGAATACACACTATATGAAATATGCAATCTTTACAGAGTCCAACTGAGGAATACAGATATGTGTACAACAATTAAATATCTTTTGATAGTCATTTGATTGAATTGTTATTTATACAAACATCCTTACTGTATAGTGTGTTTATACATAAAACAAAGAGTAACTCAGAGTTTTCATCTTGTGTATAGTTGTCTTAAAATACCTAGTTTTTGAAATTGAACTAAAGAATATAAAGAAGTCCTGCCATATAGCTAAGTGAAAGCAAATTAGTCATTCTATTGTATCTTTCCAAAATACTCGATTTAAAAGCTTCTATAAACCTGGGTGGCTGTCGGTTGGACGTCCGGCTTTGGCTCAGGTCATGATCTGACAGTCTGTGAGTTCGAGCCCTGCGTCAGGCTCTGTGCCAACAGGTCAGAGCCTGAAGCCTGCTTCAGATTCTGTGTCTCCCTTTCTCTCTGCCCCTTCCCCGCTCACACTCTGTATCTCTCTCAAAATAAAATAAAAACATAAAAAATTTAAAAAAAAAGCTTCTATATGTCAGTGGTCTCAAAAGGAGTAAAGAAAACTTCTGTTTTATGTTATATTTCATCCAAACAGAAAGTTGTATTGTTCTTCTAAAATACACTTTTAATTTAAAATGAAAAGTATCCATCCTTTTACAATGAACATACTAAAAAAGGAGCTTTATAATTCTTTTTTTTTAAGATTCTCCCCTTTTTGATGCAAATGCCATCCTCTCCCACTATCACACTGCTTTTATGGATGCAATTTTCTATAATAATGAACAATAAGAACTATCAACTACATAAGGACAACCAAGAGTCCCTATGTTGCAAATAAAACTTAGAACTTTCAAAAAGTTTTTATTTCTTCGAAAATTAAAGAATTCCTTTTAAGCACTAAGATCTACTAGATCTAATGAGAGCTAGATCAGAGTTCTCCAAGAATAGGTAAATTCATAATACCACAATGAATTCTATAAATTAAACTACTACATTTGATTACTTTCAGCTGAGGTTTGAACATGAATGGGCATGGAATCATAATTCTCACTAGGTTTTCCTGATTGACAAAAGGGACAGTTGACTGCTATCACATGTTACCCAGATATAATGTATCAATAACTATCAATAACTATCAACATGAGAACAGAGACAGGGAGTTTTCACACCTGGATGGGGTAGGAGAAAGAATAGTATCTTCTAGAGTAGCCAGTGACCCAAATGAGCAGGTGCCATTCAAGACTTTCTCCTTTCTACTCATGGATGCTGTTGCTTCCCACATGTACACAACTTTCTCACCTTCATATTAAAGCTAATGATAACAATTTCTTTGGGAATTCTCAGGAAAGAAAAATCTACCACTTGTGAAGCAACACCTTTTTGGGCAGGCAGCGTGCATTGATGCTTCATACACAATATTTCACTCAAAATGAATAATACTACATTATAAAGTTGAGGAAATTGGTCCTCCATATGACAGTCCAAGAATTCCCACTAGGTCTGTATAAGGTTAAAGCCTTTTCTCTGTCCATCCTGTGGCACTGGATATATAAGAATACTTGAGGCCATTGTCAACCACTTATAAATGGACATGGCAAAGGGTATTTCCTTTTCTAGAGTGTAATGGAATTGGCCATAGTAGTCATTCTGGTTGCAGCTTGCCAGATCGTAAACTTAATGTGACACAAACCTGCACGATCTCTCCCACACTTGGCTTAGAGACAGAAACCTGGGATGACCCTTCATTACCACAGAGCTATCAGAAGCATGTATGAAATGTTGGGATTTTAAGTACTTTTGTAAAAAAGATATGACACTTTGTGGACATCAGGGCTATCTAAATTCTGGTCAAATGAATATATGAAGGGGTAATATACAGTATCAACTGACAAGTGTAAGGAATGTCCTGGAAGTATACTTTCCAATAATTCTACATTTCTTCCCTTGTAAGAATGCCTTTGAGAGACACAAGTGGTAGAGCCTAAATAATTTTGAAATGTGGGTAATGAAGGAAAATATGTAATGCATTTCAGGGAAATATATGGGTTAGAATCCGTCAGAAAATTAATACAACAAGCTGCAATACTATGTGAGAACAATGAATACTTAGGTTTTGTTTGTACAAGGTGAGTTGAAGTATATGCACGAATAATCTCGTTTTATACCAACTGTATAAACTTTAGTTTTGAACTCCTTTGATGCTTGTGACTTTGAAGTAATAAAAAACCAATGAAAATCATTTGCATTCACCTAGAACTCAAAGAACAAAGAATTGTTCATCAACTACTTATAACAAATACAGCTCCAATGAAGAATGACCCCTTTAGTACATATGGCCTCACAAAGCACCCTGCACAAGATAAATTACAGGTTAAAAAAAAAAAACCCTCAGGGTAAAGCAGAGCTAAAAACTCACTAAAGCCTGCAAAAACATCAAAGAGTTATGCTTTATAAACAAATTCTGATTGCTAGAAATATTAAATAGGGGTGCCTGGGTGACTGAGTCAGTTAAGCAATCTACTTTGGCTCAGGTCATGATCTCATGGTTCAGGAGTTCAAGCCCTACATGGGGCTCTGTGCTGACAGCTCGGAGCCTGAAGCCTGCTTCGGATTCTGTGTCTCCCTCTCTCTCTCTGCCCATCCCCCCACTCCCAAAAATGAATAAATATTTTCAAGAATTTTTAAAGAAGTATTAGTAAATAAAAATGAGCACATTGATACAGTTTGTTAACATCCTATGCTATATATGTAGTGTAGACAAAGCTTTATGCTATATAAAGTACTTTCCAACATACTATCTCAATTGATTATACAACCGTATGGCAGCCTTCATTATCATACCACCACCACCACCACCACTATCCTCCCTCCATAGTGAGGAAGATAAAACTCACAGAGCTTACTCTATCCAACCAGGTTTGCAGGGCTACAGCTAGTCGTAGTGAAGCCCGTATTCACCCAACACAAAGTTAATGCAATTTATTTGTTCCATGAGGGCAAACGTATATCCCAAATTTGGTCAGTCATTGCCTTCAGTCTCATAAGGGCCCCAAATAAGAACATTCTGGCCGGGGTATCATGGTTTGCTTTCTTAACCCTTATTTTCCAAGCAGGGATGCCAAGGGCTGACTTCCAGATACCACTACGGAGAAGGTGAGTCCCGGTGTGACCTGCAGCTTGTGATGAAAATGTTCAAGTACCAGTAAGCACACAGGACTTCTCCCGGCCCCAGGCTGCCACAGCATGACATTCAAGTTCCAGGATCTCATTTATTCCTCTTTCCAGATTATGTGAACTATTCACACTCCACTGTTGAAAACAAAAGTGAGAGTCTGTTTCTGAGACAAAATGGATTAATCACACTAAATCAGAATAAAAGTAGGATATAGTGACTTACATGATTGAAATTAAGCCAAGTTTCTAAACGTTCTTTACAGATTCCCAATATGGCTATTTCTGTAAATGTGGCCCAGACCAAAAAAAAAAAAAAAATGTCTTGCCTCTTATTGATTAGGTAGCAATGTGGCCAATATCACTAAAGGGATGACTTCAAAACATATTTTTTTTATAAAAGCCTGATTCCCATTGTTCCTCTCACAGTCCCACCACTCAAAACACTCCTGGCAGCTACCACAGTAGAAAGCAGTGAGCAGATTGTGAAATATTCCACCAGCATGAGACACAGGAAGGAGTCTGCAACTGAGTGGCTCTGCAAGTCAGGAAAACATCAGAAATAAAGAGAGTTCAGAAATCCACAGGAATAAATTTAGGCAACCAGGATCAGGGCCCCATCCGCTCCAGCATGTGTCAAATAGACAATGAAGCAGGCAGCTAGCTAAGAAGATGCTTGCCATTGAGGGAAAGTGGGAGAAGGGAGGCAAGATGATATGTGAAAGACAGATGGAAGAAAGAAAGGACGGAGGGAAGAGGGGAGAAAGAGAGAGAGAGAGAGAAGGAAACAAGGAAGAAAGGAAAGAAGAAAGAAAGAAGAAAGGAGAGAGAGAAAGAAGGAAAGAGAGAAGAGGAGAAAGAAAGAAAGGAGAAAGAAAAGAAAGAAAGAAAGAAAGAAAGAAAGAAAGAAAGAAAGAAAGAGAAAGAAAGAAAGAAAAGGGAGAGAGAAGGAAGGAAGGAAGGAAGGAAGGAAGGAAGGAAGGAAGGAAGAAAATTTCAGTCCTCTGGGCAAGTGTTCTTTATCTGTAGCACATAGGAAGCAGCCTGAGCTACAGAGATGGCAATGGGATGAATAAAAGACGGGAAGGATGCAGAAGCATTATGAAAGGAAAAGGGAAGCAGCATGCCAGATAAAGAGAGCACAGGGAAGGAATGAGCCTATGAAGACAAATGCATGATCTCACGAGGCTTTGTGGAGAAGAAGCCTGCCAAATGATCAAGTTTGTGGTGTATTTTAGAAATCCACACAGGGGCCCAAATCCTGAGGGCTGAAAGTCAGCAGGTTGTAGCCAGCTTTATTCCAATTACCTAGAACAACAATAGCAAAAATAAAAACACAGACACAAAAGCCAGCCTTTCTTTGGCCTAGTAACTTTCCACTGTGTCAGGGGCCTTCACATTATGTCAAATTTGCCAACCAAATTTGAAATGCAAATCACACCATGCTCCTGAGTGGGCATTGTGAGGAAATGCCTGCAAGGACTATGACAAACCATCTGCAAAAGCATTTTGGAACCTATAACATTTGCTGTGAGCATTACTTCCATCATTATTGTCCTCAGTGCCTAGTGAAAAAATAGAACTTCCAACATCACAAAACAACCGTGGCCTTTGAGGAAACAGAAATAAAAGATGAAATTTCCATCATCTGTGCATGATCCAAAGGTCCAGTGCTTCTCTTTTTCAGCCAAGGCTCTGGATCAAAGTCAACATTTGAGTCCGCTTCACACACGGGGGGGACCCAAAGCAGTGGCCTCAGATGATAATCAGTCTTCTTACCAGCATGAAAGTGGGTCCTGTTCTTCCTCCACTGCATACCCCAAGCTCAGGGCTGCAACCAAGCCCCATCCCAGTTTCCTGAGCAGAGGTAATTGTCAGTGTAAAAGGGCAAAGAATGAATCAGATGATTTCACCGGAGAAATATAAACATGAGTTTTAAAAAAACTAATATATTTGCCCACCTTTCTTTATTTCAAGGGGCAAGTGTTTTAGACTGCTCTCCTTTCAAATGCATCCAAGACCCTGCACATAGATTCCAAATAGAGTTTCCAAATAGAGACAAATTAGTTCCTGGAACAATCTGTGGGCAAGTTGTTTACTGGAATTCATCCTGAGACGCATATTTCCAGCTTCATGCTCCCCTAAGTGACAGCTGAAAATATTATATATATGCATGCATGCGTGTGCGTATCTGTGTTCATAAATGATGTACTGGGAAGAATAGTGAGAGGCTAGAAAAAGCAGAATACTTTCAAAAGCAGAGATACTTTCAAAATCCGTGTCCCAGGTGCCAAAGGTTTATTGAAGGTCTTGGTTTCTTTTCCTCTGGCTAATGTTTTCTATAGGACGTAGACAATAAAAATCATGAACTGTGTGGAAGAATATACAGAGAGGCACTTTGAGGGGGAGGGGATGAGTAAATTGGGTACTTTAATTTTACAGAGCAACGCAGACTGAGGTAACACCGAACAGAGATGACGTGCGGGAAAAAGATACCCTTGCTAGTTTCAGTTGTGCCTGAGTCGGTGTTTTGGTGCTCATTGTAATGACACGAATATTTACCAACCTCCAGAAGATAGGAAAGCAATATATATGGGAGTTGTTCTCACAATAAACATAAAATAATAACAGCTATGGCACGTTTGGTAACTAGTATGTGCTATACTGTGAAAGGCACTCAGCATGTATACTCTTAACTGTTTATTTTCAAAACTACTCTGTAAAGTAGGCATTAGTATTCCCGTTTTATTCATGATAAATTGAGATATAAGAATAAATAACTTGTCAAAGGTCTAAAGTGAGAAAGATTAAAAAACAGAATCTTTTCTAACTCAAAAACTATGGTTATTCCATTATGCTCCACTGCCTAAAAATAAATATTTCAAGAGTTAACATCAGATGAACCTCAGCAAACACAAAAATAAGATTTGAGTTTGCTAAGTGATACTGTTTTAATTAAAATCACTGTTTTTTTTTAATTTTTGTAACGTTTAGTACTTTTTTGCAAGTGAGCTTTCACTACGCCCACTCCAAAGTCTAGGAGAATTAAATTAATGTATATAAGTTGAGTCACTATGTTAAAATGTGTCATTATTTTACCCACTGTGCCTAAATAATCCTTCTGAAGGGACTGCCCAAGGATCTTGGACATATTCTTGTTAGCAGACTCTCCCAACAAATAACACTGAAATACCAGGAAATCAGAGGTAGAGGTGGGAAACTTGTTAGGTTAATTCCAGACCTAAGAAAGGATTACCTTACCTGAAGCTCACCTGTGAGGGGACTGCTGTATTTGCAAAAATATAGCTGAACATTTCTCAAAATGGGTAACTGCTTCTCTGAGTTACTGACTCAATTTCTGAATTAAAAAAGATATCCCCATTTACATGATCATATCTGAACACCTAACATACTTACATTTAATATGATATAAGAGATGTCATACATCTCTTTAGCAGTTCCTGATTGTTTCTTTAAAAACCAGCAAAGTGGGGAGTGCCTGGGTGGCTCAGTCAGTTAAGTGTTTGACTTCTGCTCAGGTTCATGATCTCATGGTTCGAGAGTTTGAGCCCTGCATCAGGCTCTGTGCTGACAGCTCACAGCCTGGAGCCTGCTTGGATTCTGTCTCCTTTTCTCTCTGCCCCTCCCTCACTCGTGCTCGCTCTCTCTCTCTCTCTCTCTCTCTGTCTCTCTCTCTCTAAAAAATAAATAAATATATTTTTTTAAAAAGCTAGCAAAGGAAGGCAAGGGATCATGCTTCTCTCAAACATGCTATGAGGGGGGAGTAAATGCAGGAACTTTTGATTATAAAAGAAAATATGTTCGATTTAAAAAGTTTATAAAATTCAGTGAAGTATAAAATAACTCATCAAAGGACCTATTTTAGTCCATTTCTTTGGCATTTTTCCAAGGACTAACTTTTAGTCCATTGTATTAAGTCTTTATTCTTTGAATGTATATTCTTTAATTGGAATCATTCTGAATATGTCCATCATGATTTTATTTTTCCAGTAACATTCCATTGTGGGCATTTTATTATAATGTATTTTATTTACATTGTGGGTAAATATTATACACATGTGGTATTACATCATGTGTGTTAACATAACTTACTTTGTTAATTAGGGATGAGGTCATCAGGGACCACAGTAAGAAATTAAAACAAATAAACTGTTCCCAGCATGTTTATTTTCCAGCCTCACTGGCCCTTGAGAACGGCCCTGTTCCTGGGAAGCCCACCAACTTGTTCAACAGAGCAGATGTTGGAGAACAAAGAAAATCATAACTGCTCCTAGAAAATTGCAGAGTTAAGCAAACCCCTTTTAAGCCGTGCTTGAAAGATTACAAAGGTTTTACTAAGTTCCTGTGACCGCTTCCTAATTGCAAGAATAACTGACCAAAAGGCTGCCAGCTGGCAGTATAAAAGCAGCTCTGAAGTTTGTGTTGGAAGAGACAGTGCCATGAGAGCTATCTCCCTGTCTCTGTACGGGTAACAAGTCCCAAAAGTTCTTTGCTTTCAACACTCCCTTGGGTTATGTTCAATTTAATGCACCCCAAGTGGCAATATCCTTGAGTTCAAATACTGTTCCTTTGTTATTAGACATTGTTTCCACTTTTTCACTACTGAAAACAGAATAATAAGCACTTTTTATGTAAATCTGTGTTACATCCCTGATTATTTCCTTAGGATAGCTACTGGGGATCATTGAAATGAAATTAATAGGCCAAAGGTTATAGAATTTAAATGACACTCAATACACATTGATTAATTGCCTTCCTGAAAAGTTTGTAACAAATCATGTTTCTAGATTGTCATTTCATGTCATTCTCATCAAATTTGGAGCTTTTTTCTTACTCATTTAAGTAATCTCTACATCTACTGTGGGGCTAGAACTCATGACCCTGAGATAAGAGACTTGTGCTCACCCCCAGCTTTGTAGTCTTTTAAAGTTCAGTTTTCCCAAGAGGTAAAGCATTCCTGGAACAAATCAATTTTCTACAAAGACTTTTCATTAGCTTCATGAATGAAAAAGTCACAAGTATTTACACCATGAGTCAACTGAAAGGCAGGTTCTGTCTGTTTCTGGGCAGTATTTCCTGGTACCATGCTTTCCATATTCTAAGTGTTCAATGAATATTTGTTAAATGAAATGAATGAATGATGATCCAACTTTGTTGAACTTGAACTTGGATATGTTAGCCAATGTGTGGGCTTTAACCAATAAAGGGCTTTAACCAATATGTTTCTTATCAAATTATCACAACTACCCAGTGGGGAGCTACTATGACTCCAGTTTTAGATAAGAAAACTGAGGTTCATTAAAGTCCCAGGATTTGCTTAGTCATAGTAAATGATGACACCAAACCCTGTCACCCATAGCATACTCTTTCAAGTGCTTTCCTCCCACAGCAAAGGGAGACAGGCTAAAGGGAGTCATGAAAGCCATACATGCTCTGTGCTCCATACCAATAACATGAAAGTCTAATAATCACCCAATATATTGTGTTTTCTAGACAGCACTTGTTTAACATTTTAAAAAATTTTTTTACATTTATTTATTTTTGAGAGAGAGACAGAGCACAAGTGGGGGTGGGGCACAGAGAGAATGAGACACAGAATCCAAAGCAGGCTCCAGGATCCAAGCTGTCAGCACAGAGCCTGATGCGGGGCCTGAACTCACAAACTGTGAGATCATGACCTGAGTCGAAGTCAGATGCTTAACTGACTGAGCCACCCAGGCGCCCCTAGATAGCACCTCTGAACAATGTCATTTGCTTCACCAAATGTGATGCTTTCTTTCAAAGAAATAGAATTTGTTTAACTAACTTACATTTAAGTTTTTAAGCAGTGAAAAGGAACACTAAACCTAGGTATAGTCCTCAATTTTTCCTGAAAATAGCAATGGTTACTGTAATGTTAATGAGATAATAAAAAGAGTAGTTATAATCTGTTGAGCACCTATGATGTGCCTAATAATGTACACTATATCATTAAAGCCTGACAACCATTGTATAAATTGTTATTCTCATTCTTACTGCAAAATGGAAATTATCAATTCCATATCATATATAGCAGTTCTCATATGCTAGGGTACACCTATATCACCTGGTGGGCTTGTTGGAAAATAGATTTCCAGGTTCTTCCCTCAATGTCTCTGACTAGGAAGCTGGCCTGAGACATGAGAATTTGTATGACTCAAGTTTCCTGCTGATGCTACAGGTCCAGGGACGCTACATCAAGGTGCTCTGACTTCCCCCCAATAAATGGGAGAGCTAGGATCTCAACACAGGTTTGGCTGACTTCAAAAATAAGGCTACATGCCTCCTAGTGGAAAGACTTTGAATGAAAATGTTTTCAATCTTAATTTGGTCTTTGAGCCTTGTATATAAATTAATAAAACAGGGGCTAAGCAATTTACATTGGACTTCAAAGAAAGAGATTAAAACCAAATTAATCAACTCTCATTAAGAATTAAATTAGCCAGGAGGGGCCAAGATGGTGGAACAGCATGGAAGTTTTTTTTAGCATCTCTCATCCCTGAAATACAGCCAAATTAACACGAAACCATCCTGCACACCTAGAAAACTGATTTGAGGATTAACACAACAATCTGCACAACCTGAACCACAGAAGTCAGCAGGTACACGGCATGGAGAGGTGAATTGGGGGAGAAAGCCGTGGACGGCAGGGATCTGTTTTTGCTTGTAGAGAGAGGACGGAGATGGGGGGAGAGTATGGAAAGCATCCTCCCCCCCCTGCCAGAAAGCTGCTGGAGAGAAAAGAAAGAGTATGCAAGGTACTGAACAAAAAAGGGAGAAAGGAGAAAGGAGAGGGTTTAAATTCCATTAAGACTCTGTAATCAGGGGGAGTGCAGAGTCTGAAACTCCACAGCTTGATACCTGGTGGTACTTTGGTGGGAAGGGTGAATTCCCAGCAGCAGAGTGAGGTCCTTGGGGTCCTCAGGCCACACAGGGAGAGGAGGTTCCCCTGCTGGGAGGACATTTGGTAGAAGCTGTGCAGCCACCCCACAGGCAAAAGTCCCAGAGGACCCTGGAGAACAACCACATTTGCTGGTGCTGGAACAAGGATGTCAAGGGGGAAGCCTAGCACCAGATGTGTGTTATGATTTTCCATAATCTCTGAAACGCTGCTGCTACATGATCGTGCAAACTTTTTCTGGGGCAGGCTGGCACCCAGGTGCAGTCTCTGGACATTGGCAGCAGCAGTCTCCTGAACTTCCTGGGGGTGGGCCAGCACCCGGCCACTGCTCAGCGAGACCCTCCCCCAGGTCTGAGGTCAAAGCCGCAGTCTCTTAGGGGTGAGGTGTTGGAAAACACACTCCCATCTGAGGTAAAACTCAGGAGGGAGGTGCTATCTGGCAGCCTGCTGGCTTGGTCATGGACAGTGTAAAAGTGGGGAGTGGACGAAAGCTAGAGACAAAGGACCGGTGCGTGATTGCTGGTCAGGGAGAGCACAGAGTTATGATACAACAGACTGGGTAGCTGGATGATGCCATTTTCACCCCTCCCACTCATGCCCATACATGCCTACATGCACCACAGCAATCCACTCTGGTAAGCTAAGCAACGCATCTGTGGAGAATGGAGCCATTACACTAAGCCCTGCCCAAATGGGCTAACCTCATTCTTCAGGAACAACACAAGTCTCTCTGCCTGCTTGGTTTATGGACTATAAAGTGCTTCATTTTTTGACTTCTAGAGGAAACCGATGTACTGTCAATTGTACTTCAGTGTGTTTGCTGGTGAATCTATTCAATTTTCTTTTCTTTTCTTATTCTTGAATACGGAAAGAGAAAAAAATTATTCTTATTTTCCATTTCTATTAAAAATAATTTTCTTTAATTTTTTCTACTATATTTTTTACTTTTTTGTAAATTTTTCAAATTCTATTTTACTTCCATCATTTCATTTTATTCTCTTTCATTGTATTCATTTTCTCAAATTTTCAAACATTTTCTCTTTTTTTTCTTTCCTTTTTTATCTTTCCCTTTTTTCTCTAATCTATCAAGCTCCTTTCAACGACCAGATGAGAAAACACCTATGATCTAGCATCCTTTATTTGATTTTTTGAGTGTTTTTTTTACCTTTTTAATTTTCTTTACCTTATTAATTCCTTTTCTTCCTTCCAAATGATGAAATGAAGGAATTCACCCCAAAAGAAAGAACAGGAAGAAATGACAGCCAGGGACTTAATCAACACAGATACAAGCAAAATGTCTGAACCAGAATTTAGAATCATGATAAGAATACTAGCTGGGGTTAAAAACAGATTAGAGTCCCTTTCTATGGAGATAAAAGCTAGTCAGGATAAAATAAAAAATGCTATAACTCAGCTGCAATCTCGAATGGATGCCACACAGGCAAAGATGGATGAGACAGAGCAGTAAATCAGCAACATAGAGGACAAACTTCTGTAGAACAATGAAGCAGAAAAAAGGAGGGAGACTAAGGCAAAAGAGCATGATTTAAGAATTAGAGAAATAAGTGAATCATTAAAAAGGAATAACATCAGAATCATACAGGTCCCAGAAGATGAAGAGAGAGAAAAGGGGTAGAAGGGTGATGTGAGAAAATCAGAGTGCAAAACTTCCTAACCTGGGGAAAGACACAGACATCAAAATCCAGGAAGCACAGAGGACTCCCAATAGATTCAACAAAGCCAACCATCCACAAGGGATATCATAGTCAAATTCACAAAATACTCAGGCGAGGAAAGAATCATGAAAGCAGCAAGGGAAAAAAAGTCCTTAACATACAAAGGAGGAAAGATCAGGTTTGCAACAGACCTATCCACAGAAACATGGCAGGCCAGAAAGGAATGGCAGGATATATTCAATGCTGAATAGGAAAAATATGCAGCCAAGAATTCTTTATCCAGCAAGGCTGTCATTCAAAATTAGAAGGAGAGATTAAAAGTTTCCCAGACAGACAAAAATTAAAGGAGTTTGTGACCACTAAACCAGCCCTGCAAGAAATTTAAAGGGGGACTTTCTGAGGAGAAAAGATGGGAAAAAGAAAAAAAAAAAACACCAAAAGCAACAAAGACTAGAACGGACCAGAGAACACCACCAGAAACTCCACCTCTACTGGCAACATAATGGCAATAAATTCATATCTCTCAGTACCACTCTAAACGTCAATGGACTCAGTGCTCCAATCAAAACACATAGAGTAACAAAATGGATAAGAAAACCAGATCCATCTATATGCTGTTTACAAGAGACCCACTTAAGACACCTTCAGACTGAAAGTAATGGGATGGAGAACTATCTATGATGCTAATGGTCACTAAAAGAAAGCTGGAGTAGCCATACTTATATCAGACAATATAGACTTTAAATTCAAGACTGTAACAAGAGATGAAGAAGGCCATTATATCATATTAAAGGGTCTATCCACAAATAAGATCTAACAATTGTAAACATTTATGTTCCAAATGTGGAGCTCCCAAATATATAAATCAATTAATCACAAACATAAAGAAACTCACTGATAATAATACCATAATAATAGAGGACTTCAACACCCCACTTACAACAATGGACAGATCATCTAAACAGAAAATCAACAAGGAAACAATGGCTTTGAATGACACCCTGGACCAGATGGACTTTACAGATACATTCAGAACATTTCATCCTAAAGCAGCAGAATATACATTCTTCTCCAGTGCACACAAAATGTTCTCCAGAATAGATCATACTGGGACACAAAACAGCCCTCAAAAAGTACAAAAAGATCAAGATCATACCGTGCATATTTTCAGACCACAGTGCTATGAAACTTGAAATCAACCACAAGAAAAAATTTGGAAAGATAACAAATACTTGGAGACTAAACAATGTCCTACTAAAGAATGAATGGAATAACCAAGAAATTAAAGAGAAATTAAAAAGTACATAGAATCCAATGAAAATGATATCACCACAGCCCAAAGCCTCTGAGATGCAGCAAAGGTGGTCATAAGAGGGAAGTATATAGCAATACAGGCCTTCATAAAGAAGGAAGAAAGGTCTCAGTTACGCAACCTAACCCTACACCTTAAAGAGCTGGAAAAAGAACAGCAAATAAAACCCAAAACCAGCAGAAGACAGGAAATAATAAAGATTAGAGCAGAAATTAAGGCTATCGAAGCCAAAAACAAAACAAAACAAAACAAAACAGTAGAACAGATCAATGAAACCAGAACCTGATTCTTTGAAAAAATTAACAAAATTGATAAGCCACTAGCCAGTTTGATCAAAAAGAAAAAGGAAAGGACCCAAATAAATAAAATCAAGAATGAAAGAGGAGAGATCACAACCAACACAACAGAAATAAAAACAATAATAAGAGAATATTATGAGCAATTATATTCCAATAAAATGGGCAATCAGGAAGAAATGGACAAATTCCTAAAAACATATAAACCATCAAAACTGAAACAGGAAGAAATAGAAAATTTGAACAGACCCATAACCAGTAAAGAAATTGAATTAGCGATCAAGAATCTCCCAAAAAACAAGAGTCCAAACCCAGATGGCTTTCCAGGGGAATTCTACCAAAAATTTAAAGAAGAGTTAACACCTATTCTCTTGAAGCTGCTCCAAAAAATAGAAATGGAAGGAAAACTTCCAAACTCTTTCTATGAAGCCAGCATTATCCAAAACCAGACAGAGACCCCACTAAAAAGGAGAGCGATAGACCAATTTCCCTGATGAACATGGATGCAAAAATCTCAACAAGATACTAGCCAACTGATCCAACAATACATTTAAAAAATTATTCACCATGACCAAGTGGGATTTATACCTGGGATGCAGGGCTGGTTCAATATCCAGAAACCAATCAATGTGATTCATCACATCAATAAAAGAAAGGACAAGAACCACATGATCTTCTCAACAGATGCAGAGAAAGCACTGGACAAAATACAGAATCTTTTCTTGATAAAAACCCTCAAGAAAGTAGGAATAGAAGGATCATACCTCAAGATCATAAAAGTCATATATGAAAGACCCAACACTAATATCATCCTCAAGGGGGAAAAACTGAGAGCTTTCTCCCTAAGGTCAGGAACAAGACAGGGATGTCCACTCTCGCCACTGATATTCAACATAGTATTGGAAGTCTTATTAGCCTCACCAATCAGACAGCACAAATAAATAAAAGGCATCCAAATAGGCCAGGAGAAGGTCAAACTTTCACTCTTTGCAGATGACATGATACTCTATATGGAAAACCCAAAAGATTCCACCAAAGAAACTGCTAGAACTAATTCATGAATTCGACAAAGTTGCAGGCTATAAGATCAATGCACAGAAATCGGTTGCACTCTTATACACCAACAATGAAGCAACAGAGAAATCAAGGAATCAATCCCATTTACGATTGCACCAAAATCCATAAAATATCTAGGAATAGATCTAACCAAAGAGGTGAAAAATCTGTTCACTAAAAACTATAGAAAGCTTATGAAAGAAATTGAAGAAGACACAAAAAAATGGAAAAAGTTCCATGCTCCTGGATAGGAAGAACAAATATTGTTAAAATGTCAATACTACCCAAAGCAATCTATATATTCAATGTAATCCCTATCAAAACAACACCAGCATTCTTCACATAGCTAGAACAAACAATCCTAAAATTTTTATGGAACCAGAAAAGACCCCGAATAGCCAAAGCAATCTTGAAAAAGAAAATCAAAGCTGGAAGCATCAGCTTCCATCAAGCTGTATTACAAAGCTATAATCAACAAGACAATATGGTACTGGCACAAAAACAGACACTCTGATCAATGAAACAGAATAGAGAACTCAGAAATAGACCAAAAACGTATGGTCCACTAATATTTGACAAAGCAGGAAAGAATATCCAGTGGAATAAAGACAGTCTCTTCAGCAAGTGGTGCCAGGAAAACTGGACAGCGACATGCAGAAAAATGAACCTGGACCACTTTCTTACACCATACACAAAAATAAACTCAAAATGGATGAAAGACCTAAACATAAGACAGGAAGCCATCAAAATCCTCAAGGAGAAAGCAGGCAAAAACCCCCTTGACCTCAGCTGCAGCAACTTCTTACTCAACATATCTCTGGAGGCAAGGGAAACCAAAACAAAAAAGAACTATGGGACCTCATCAAAATAAAAAGCTTCTGCACAGCAAAACTAAAGGCAACCAACGGAAAGGAAGAAGATATTTGCAAACAACCTATCAGATAAAGGGTTAGTATTCAAAGTTTATAGAGAACTTACCAAACTCAACACCCAAAAAAACAAATAATCCAGTGAAGAAATAGTCAAAAGACATGAATAGACACCTCTCCAAAGAAGACATCCAGATGGCCAACCGACACATAAAATGATCATCACTTATCATTAGGGAAATACAAATCAAAACCACAATGAGATACCACCTTACACCTGTCAGAATGGCTAGCATTAACAACTCAGGCAACAACAGATGTTGGTGAAGATGTAGAGAAAGAGGATCTCTTTTGTACTGCTGGTGGGAATGCAAGCTGGTGCAGCCACTCTGGAAAACAGTATGGAGATTCCTCAAAAAACTAAAAATAGAACTACCCTATGACTGAGCAATTGCACTAGTAGGTATTAATCCATGGGATAGAGGTGTGTTATTTTATTTATTTATTTTTTACGTTTATTTATTTTTGAGACAGAGAGAGACAGAGCATGAACAGGGGAGGGGCAGAGAGAGAGGGAGACACAGAATCTGAAACGGGCTCCAGGCTCTGAGCTATCAGCACAGAGCCCGACACGGGGCTTGAACTCACGGACCGTGAGATCATGACCTGAGCCGAAGTCGGACACCTAACCGACTGAGCCACCCAGGTGCCCCTAGGTGTGCTATTATAAAGGGACACATGCACCCCCATGTTTATAGCAGCACTATCAGCAATAGCCAAAGTATGGAAAGAGCCCAAATGTTCATCGATGGATGAATGGATAAAGACATGGTATATATATATATAGAATGGAGTATTACTTGGCAGTCAACAAGAATGAAATCTTGCCATTTACAACTACGTGGATGGAACCAGAGTGTATTATGCTAGGTGAAATTAGAGAAAGATAAATATATGATTTCATTCATATGAGGTCTTTAAGACACAAAACAGATGAACATAAGAGAAGGGAAGCAAAAATAATATAAAAACAGGGAGGGGGACAAAACATAAGAGACTCTTAAACATGGAGAACAAACAGAGGGTTACTGGAGGGGTTGTGGGAGGGGGGTTGAGCTTAATGGGTAAGGAGCATTAAGGAATCTACTCCTGAAATCTCTGTTGCACCATGTGCTAACTAACTAACTTGGATGTAAATTATAAAAAAATAAGTAAATTATAGAAAAAAAATTTTTAAGAAATTAAAAAAAAAAGAATTAAGTTAGCCACTACCTGCTCTCCTAAGGTCTATTTCAGAGAACCATATTTTAAAGCTAAAAGTGCCCTTAGATCTCATTCATTTGAACTCCTTCATTTTATAGCTGACTGAGTTGAAACCCAGAGAGTGTAAGTTCTTAAGATGCTCCAGAGGCTCTTCTATCCCACTAGTAAAATAGACACACTTCAAGAGAGTTTAACCTTTTCTTTCCTCCACCACACTACAGAGCCCTTTCCTTCTTTTTCTACGTTGTGATTACTTCTTATCAGAAGTCTTCCTGTGATTGACACTACCACCCATATATTAACGCAAGCTTACAATTTCTCCTCTTCTTGACGAGAACAACCTGGAAAGCATGTATTACATTTCCTTATCCTCTATAGCCACTAATAAAATGCCCATTGGATTAAATGGAATTAAGGTGGATTTAATTTCTTTTTGGTTTTCTCTCTATATTACTATACCCATTTGCCCCACTGTGCTTTGCTTAAACTGAAATGTCATCATTGGGAAATACTTCTTTCCCTTTTTAGCATATTTCATTTAAAGGGTCAGCATTATTTTTAGGATGAGTGTTCTCCATGGTATTTAAGGTACCAAAAAGTATTTTACATATATAAAATATGTGTGTATATATGTGTAGATACATATGTACATTTCATTAAAATCTTCTACGCCTCTTCTCTTTCAAATATGTCCACCTTCCATTTTCTTAGAGAACATGATTAAAAGCCAGACCATTTTTTATGATAAAAATGTAAGTTATTTGGAGATGTACAATGACAGAGTAGGTTACACACATAACCTGAAATTCTTATAATAATCTTTTACTGCTTTAGTCCAATTCAAAAGAAATAATGACTTTTAGATCACATAGACTATACAAAGGGGTTTCGCCCTGCTACTGTAGTGATGCCAGCAGAAAATAAAACCCTGCAGATGCTTCTGTTTGAATTAACACAAAAGCTAGTATTGAGGCGCACAGTGGGAGAGTGGAGGAGTGGCTGAATCATAGGCCCCTGACATTCCTGAAATCTTTTGTAAAATATGAGGTCATACAATAGTCTAAACTCCTTTCCCAAAAAATGTATAGACCGGAGCATTTTTACAACCCATGTGCTCAACACTTTCCTATGGTTAATATGAAAACATGCAACACTATTCCTGACAGAAGGGGTACATTCCATAATAAAAAACAATGCAATAACAGTAATAATAACACAACAACCCTTTAGAGGGTGCTTCTCACATTCCAAGCGCTTTGCAAACATTCTCTAAATCAAGCCTTGGGAAGAACCCTGAAAAGTAGACATAAACAAATCCATGATACTGATGCAAAAAGTGGTCACAGAGCGAGAGTGTGACTCTAGACTTATTGATTTTAAACCATGCTATTTAGTTAAATTGTTACTTGTTCCATAAGAAATATAAACAGACATCTGTATTTCAGTGGAAAGGGGGACACATTTTTAAGAATGATATTTTTAAGAAATTAATTACTCTTTACTTGAGCCTCTGAGACAGATGTAGAGTTGCCCTATTTTCCATCTAGTAGAAAACTAAATCAGAGCATTTCTGGGCATATTATTTCTGCCCAACATTTAAACAAAGCAAATTAGTGGAATTTTTCTGTAGGACATTCTCCATGATCAAGTTGCCATTCTGAGAGAACCAAAAAGCACCCTGAGACAGGTTTCTCTACCTTTTAGTAGCACTCAAAATGTCCACTCACTCCCTCGCAAACTCTAATTTTCTAAAGCAAAAGATGTCTAAATAAAATTTGCAAAAATGGAATCTTAATTTCAAGTGTTGTTTTGATTCTTCTCAATTAAGTATCGAAATGCCCCAACTCTTTTGTGACCAAAGTCTATCTCCCAGAATGTTTCCTTCACTCTAAAAATGTAGTAAAGCCAAATCCTCCTTAATTTAGAAATACTAGATTTTCCTCTGGGTTCTTCAAGTTCAGAATAATCAAGAGTGAAAAAGTATCTTCTAACCTCCTTTGAAAGGTAGCTGAAAACAGCTAAGTTAGTTGTTGACACCTTAGTATAAAAAAATGAGTTCTCCAGTGTAAAGGCTCCACCATGCATGGCTATTTTAAATACCAGTTACAATGAGGTGGAAATAATTTACAACATTGGTGTTAACTAGACAATGTCAAATGAGGATAGTAGCATGCACTATAAATATTTACACCTGTAAGGAGGGTGATGATTTATCCCAAAGCCCTCTATTTTGTGGACCCCAAGAAGAAAGAAAAGACAATGGAAGGGACCTAACTCTGGAGCCAGCAGGAATGGACTCAAGTTCTGATTTGATCATTTAAAGCTGCTTGACTTTGAAACAACTAATCTGAGCCTTAGTTGCCTCATTTATAAAGCAGGAATAATAATTCCTACATTACAGATTCATTTTAAGGATTAGAGATATGTTACTTCAAATGTAGTTGATAATAAATGCTCAAAAGACCAAGAACTTTAATTGAGAGAGTTTGTGGCTTATACAATTTTAGGCAACTATGGTTAGAGGCACAGCGGGAACCAAAAGCCAGGACTGCCTCCCAAACAAGTACTCTTAATACAACATGACAAAAAATTATTAGAAGCAGGCTCTGTTTGTCCTCATTAATAAGGTTTAAGATTATTTTGTTTCATTTAATTCTTATGCTCTGTAGCTTTTTGCTTTTTGTTGATGTTCTTATTTGGTTGGGTTTGTTTTGTTTTGTTTTTCATTATTTCTAGGTGAGAAGAGAAAGAGATAAATTTCTCTTGAAGTAACTGTAAATGCTTAACTGCAAAGTTGAGAGCCCTTGCTACCCCAAAGACACAAAGACACAGAGTCAGCTGTGGGCAGCTCCCAGACTCAGTGAATGCCCCATATACCTGGGAAACATGAAGATCCCATAACAACACACTTGGACACAAATTCTGCACAAAGGGCTGGAAGATGACAGTATAGAGTCAACTTCTTGCTGACTAGTATGCCAAAGACCATCTCATTACTGAAGCTGGAATTAAGAACTCTCACAGACACTTCAGCCAGGAGCCTGAAGTACCATCACTTGCTACAGGGGCCTAGTAGTCTGCAGTCACACAGAAAGCAATCTCAGGATACATGCACCAGGCCCTGGGAAAATTACATCTGTGGACATCCATCCAATGTGACAATCCAGACTTGTTCAACTATTTCAAAACTACTTCTGCTTTAGTTTTCATTTGTTTTCATTATTTGTATTAAATATTGAATACATACAAAAGAATATTTATAAAAAGCACACGAATTATGAAGAAAAGTGATGCAGATTTTGTACCCACCCACTGCTTAATTTAAGAAAAAAGATGATACATTGGAGGCCCCCCTCATGTCCTCCCCAACCCCATTCCAGTTACTCCCTGCTCAGAGCTAACGACAATCTTCTAAGTATACCATTCCCTTGCTCTTCTTTAAAGTTTTACCACATGTCTAAGATAACATTGCTTAGTTTATATGGTTTTGGACATTATATAGAGTCGTATTGTATGTATTTTTCTGTAACTTGCTTTTTTCCTTACAACATCATGTTCCTCCTGAGAGTCACTAATTTTGGTACTTAATGGTTCTAGTTATTCACTATTCATGATTCTCTAGGATTCCAGTATGTGAGTGTGCCATTATTTATTTGCTCATTTTACTGGTTTTGGACTTCTCAGCTGCTTCTATTTTGCCCTGAACATTCATGACCATGTCTCCTGAGGCAGGTGCAGGAGTCACTCAAATCTCTCTCAAACTTTCTCACATGGAGTATGCCTTCAGACTCCACATCACTCCACACCTCACCTTAAAACTACAAGCCTGGGGCGCCTGGGTGGCGCAGTCGGTTAAGCGTCCGACTTCAGCCAGGTCACGATCTCACGGTCCGTGAGTTCGAGCCCCGCGTCGGGCTCTGGGCTGATGGCTCAGAGCCTGGAGCCTGTTTCCGATTCTGTGTCTCCCTCTCTCTCTGCCCCTCCCCCGTTCATGCTCTGTCTCTCTCTGTCCCAAAAATAAAAATAAACGTTGGAAAAAAAAAATTTAAAAAAAAACAAAAAAAAAAAAACTACAAGCCTGTGCAAAAATGATACCCGCTTGTGGTTTAACTTACATTTTCAATGATTACTAATGAGGGTGAGCACAATTTCATATATTCATGGGCCATTCACGTTTCTTCTTTTGCAAAAATATTAATATATACCTTTGACCTGTTTTTCTGTTGAGTTGTCTTTTTATTACGAAATCTGTTGAGTTGAATTTTAATGCTTTATTGGTTTTGTGTGCTGCAAATATTTTCTTCCCTTTGTGGATTATGTTTCTCCTTGTTCCAAAACATTTGTTGGTGAACGGAGGTTCTTAATTTTAATTTAGAGAAATTCATCTTTCATTTCCTTTACTGTGCATGCTTGTTTTGCCCTATTTAAGTAATTTTTCACTATTCTGGAAGTTATAAATATATTCTGTCATGTTGTCTTGCAAAGGTTTTATAGGTTTGCCTTTCACATAGAAGTCTTCACAGTTTTGTATGGTTTCTGATTGCTTCAACATAATTTTTAAGTCCTTCCTTTCTTCCCACTTAGTTGTTGTGCTAGCTTTGACCAAAATTAAGTTTATATATTAAGTTTCCACAATATGTATGCATCTTTTTTGAGGGCATTGCAATTAATCACATTCGTCTTTTTATCTATCACTGCACCAGTACCACATTATCTAATTTATTATGAGTTTTCTTTTATCTGGTAATATAAATATTTCCACACTATTCTTCTTCAGAGGTATTTTGGCTCTTTGGGGATTTTTTTCATTTCTATAGACATGGCTTAGCTTATTAAACCAGAACACCTGTGGGAATTTTTGTTGGGATTGCATTATGTCTATAGATCAACTTATATTAGCACTATAGATTAATCTATGGATCAGTTGGCCTTTAAAAATTGAGTGTCCCTATCTCCTTTATTTAGATTTGGTGTAATGTCTAGTATATGCTAGTAGTAGAGTTTTAGGATTTTTTTCCATGAAGTTCTTACTCATATTGTGTTAGGTTTATTCCAAACTACTTGTATACATACAACTAAAATAATTTTGCTTAAACTTGAAGTCAATCTCTGTTGGTTACAAAAGCTTCCTTTTTTTTTTTTTTGTCTCTACCTGTCTTTATTTTGCCTTGCTTTGATAAATGCTTCCACTGTATAGTAAATTCCAGTTTAACAATTGCAGTGTTTTCCCTAAGCTTACTGAAACCATTACTCACTTCTATTTCAACTGATGTGAAAAGTCAATGTTAATCTAGCTGTTATTTGAAGGCAATTGTTTTGTGTTTTTTCCTAGCTGCTCCTAAACTTTTTCTTTCATTTTTGACCTTCTATAATTTTACAATAAGTTTATTTCTCTTGCTTGGAATTTGAGAGCTGACTGAGTTTGCGGATTCATGTCTTTAACCCATTTCAGGAAACTCTTGGTTATTGGCTCTTAGGACTTTCCTCTGCCCTATTTGACCTCCCTGTTCTCCTACGTTATTAAATACATTTAGACATTTTCATTTTGTATTCCATGAGTCTTAATTTCTCTTTCAAATTTGCCAGCTATTTGTCTTCCATTGCTCATTTGAGTTAATTTCTTCAAATATATCTTTTATTAATTCTCTTTTCATCAACATCTAATCTTTTCTCAAAACTATCCACTGAATTTTTAGTGTCAACTAAATTTTATTTCTAGGAATTCTATTTTGTTTCTTTTTAAAATTTGCTTGGTCATTTTTAACATCTCTTTTATTTACTTCTTCTATCACTTAATTTTTATCTTTTAGTATATTAAATATTCTATTTTGTATATTGTGTGCCTGAAAATGCCAACACAAAAAGCTTTTGAAGACTTCATTCTGATGTATGTTGTTTCTACTAATTTTCTCTGATAGCATCATGTCAGATCTTCTGTGGTTTTTGACTGACTACTTCTATTTCTTGAAACTTTTTCAGTGGGGATTTTTTAGTCCTATGGTAAAGGTAGATTCTTCCAGAGATGATGTACATTTGCTTCTTTCAAGAACTTCAGGATACCAGCTCAGAATTGTGCTAAACTGGTTAAGCTAGTGATTTATTGTTTCTCAACTACCTAAGTAGTGTGAAATCAGGCTACAAACCTGTTTAGAGCTGTCTCTTAGCTATGAATTCTCAGGAAGATTCCTTTCCCTCTATTTAGTACCATGGCTCAAATCCAAGAGTTATCCTTTAGTTATATTGGGATGGAAGGAAGCAGCTATGTGCTTTCAGTGTTTCTGTTTTATGTCAAGGAGGTCCTTTGACTACTCTTAGTGGTCCCTGATCTTTGACTCTTGTCATCTCTGTACCCTATGAGAATGAAAACAAGGTCCAACTCAGTGGGTTGGGCAAGTATCTAAAAAGTAAAATCTGATTTCCACACTCCATTTACCTTCTAGTTTCAATGTTCCACTTAGCCTATCTAATTTCCTACTTTCATTTAGCTTTAGACACTGATTATTCTTTTCTTACTAATGCCAAGTTAGCTCATTTTAAAAGACTGTTTCTATATTTTTCAGGGGGGTTGTTTTGTTTCATTTCGTTTTACTTTTTTTTTTTTTAATTTTTTTTTTTCAACGTTTATTTATTTTTGGGACAGAGAGAGACAGAGCACGAACGGGGGAGGGGCAGAGAGAGAGGGAGACACAGAATCGGAAACAGGCTCCAGGCTCTGAGCCATCAGCCCAGAGCCCGACACGGGGCTCGAACTCCCGGACCGCGAGATCGTGACCTGGCTGAAGTCGGACGCCTAACCGACTGCGCCACCCAGGCGCCCCTCGTTTTACTTTTTTAAGTGGAGTACTGATCTAGGGCACCCAATTCACAATGATATTATATATAATCACACATACTTTGACATAAATATACCAAACCTATCAAACATGCTACATGTAAAAGTTAAGTAACCAACCATGAAATCTTCTAGGCAGGAAGAGTCAAAGGCAGAGTGGAAGGCAGGTGGAAGGCAGAGTGATGAGGATGAGAATGAGAAAAAGAGGGGCACCTGGGTGGCTCAGTGAGTTAAGCTTCAAACTCGGCTCAGGTCATGATCTCACAGTTCATGAGTCTGAGCTCTGCATTGGGCTCTGTGCTGACAGCTCAGAGCCTGAAGCCTGCTTGGGATTCTGTGTCTCCCTCTCTCTCTGCCCCACCCCCACCTGCATTCTGTCTGTCTCTCTCTCAAAAATAAACATTAAAAGAAAAAGAAAGTAAAACTAATGCACAGTAGTTTTGCACTTCAGAGATAAGATTCAACATTCAGTCTATAAAATCACACAAATGAGGGGCGCCTGGGTGGCGCAGTCGGTTAAGCGTCCGACTTCAGCCAGGTCACGATCTCACGGTCCGTGAGTTCGAGCCCCGCGTCAGGCTCTGGGCTGATGGCTCGGAGCCTGGAGCCTGTTTCCGATTCTGTGTCTCCCTCTCTCTCTGCCCCTCCCCTGTTCATGCTCTGTCTCTCTCTGTCCCAAAAATAAATAAAAAAACGTTGAAAAAAAATTTTTTTTAAATCACACAAATGTAAAATATATTGATCACTGTTTCTTTGATCAACTCTCACTCACTCCTGGGGACTTGTTCATTGTTTGAAAATATAAGCTGACTGTCTAAATACACACACACACACACACACACACACACACACTTGAATTTTTAAAATTTAAAGAACATAAGATACAACCCTACTGTGGTCTTTAAATGTTAGTATTTGTTATAAAACTGAGTCAAAAAAAATTACTGAATCTGTTAAATTTCCTCATATTTTCTCTATTATTCATACCTCAACTTAATATGAAAAAGTAGCTCTGCTAGTCTAGTATATTAGTAATAATCCTTTGCTTTCCACCACAACCAGTGATAGGATAGTGCCTGAGAGCAACATAAAACCTCTTAAAAAGCTAAGTAGAAATTCTTCAGAAGTGATGAAAATTTTTAGTAAAAGAATCACACTGTTTAAGTTAATTTCTCTTCTTTTCAGTGAAGCACAATAGTCAGGTGGCAATAACATAATTCTTTAAAACATTACTGATGATTTTTGATTTGATTGATATAAAAGGGAAAATATAAGTCAATTTCAGCTTGATTAATTCAAAACCAATTTAGAATTCATAATACAAAAAAAAAACCCTCCCCCCCCACACACAAAAACATTCTTAGAACTCTTAGAAACTAAACAACTAGAATTCCAAGGAAAAGAATTACTTTCCTATGCTTTTCTCAAAGGAAAAGAGACAAAGAAATAGAAATCACATAGGAGGAATTTAACTTGTAGGAACCCTACAACCCAATTTTTTGTGCAGCCTATAACTACAATACTTCACCATACAGATTCATTTTCAAAAAGAGAGTTTTGAAGGCCTAAAAGCTCCACCTGTAGTGACCAGTCACACACACAGATTCGTGACACCAAGGCTTTTCTTTCCAGGAAGCAGCTTTATTCGTGCCAGCACAGACTCAGCAGGCTAAGACCCCAAAAGGCTGAGCCCCAAGCTTGGTGGGGGGCTGCCTTGTGTACAATTTTTGCTCCTTTGTCTCCCATATATGGTAACATACAGTATGAATGAGCGGTCTATGTTACAGAGTCGTGGGGAAGGTCGCCCACACACACAGATAGCCAGGTTGCCTTCCCTTGCCTTGAGGCTTTCACCACATTCCTTAGGAAGGGGCTCTACCACATTTCCCCCCTTTGATGCTCAGACCACCTATTTTGGGTCAAAGAGCATCATCTTGGTTTAGAAGTTTATATTTCCATAACATCATCACATGATTTTTTTGTATGGCAGATGCCTCGGGGCATCATCTTGGTTTAGAAGTTTTTTGTATGGCAGATGCCTCTGAGCATCATCTTGGTTTAGAAGTTTATATTTCCATAACATCATCACATGTGTAGCCATTTTCCTTTCGATCATTACCTCAATGAGGCTGGAGACAGACCATACAACCAGGGGAGCTAGGCAGGGTAGAATTAAGCAAGATCCCAAAATCAAGAGGATAATACCTATGAGGGTTTTGAATCCCCTCAGAGTTGAAAAACATCTTTCAAATAACTCCCCAGGGTCCCAACCTTTCCAGGTCTGGACTGGGACATGAGCACCCTTTCTCATTTGATCTCACCCGATCTCATTTGATCTCTATGATTTTTCCTTCATCACCTATCTGTAGGCAGCAGTTGCTCAGGTTAAACTTTCCACAAACTCCTCCCTCAGAAGCAAGCAAGTAATCCAAGGCCAAGCGATTTTGATAGACAGCATTGCACATTTTGGTTTGCTGCTTGGCTAACAAGTTGAGAGTTCTGGCAGTTTCATTGGTTATAATTTCTGCAACTACTTGCAGTCTGATTATGTGGTTTAGCATGTAAATGGGAGTGCAGTAGCCCCAGGACCCAACCTCTGCCCATATGGCAGGGCCATAACATTGGATTATACACTCAGGAGGCCATTTATCATCTTTCCAATTGCCAATTTGTAGGGCATGTCATTTCCTTTGAGTCTCCCCGTCCCCATACACTTGGACTCCCAAATGTTCCCCTCTGGCAAGTGGGAGCAGGAACAAAGATGGGTGAATAATTGCCAGCACACATGACCATGATCAGCCTGACCGTACTGTATAGGCTATCCTTCCACATATCCAGTATAGTCCACCTGGGGCCTGCTATTCGATGACTGCATCGACATTGTCCCAGCACTCTCGGAGATGAGAGAAGTTAGACAAGGGGTGGGGGTCTGGCTCAAGATCAGAGGTGATCTATGGTCCTCCACCATTGGGTTTCCCATGCAGTTGAGTTAGAAAATCTTTGGGCTAGGCATGTTAAGCTTCCAACAGAGATGGTGAACTTTCTTCCCCATTGGGCAAGGCAGTTTTTCCTGATAATTAAGGTTTTGAGGAGCCAAACCCCAGCAGTAGGACTGGGGTATTCTGTCCCATTACAAGGTCCATGGAGATCTAACTCTCTAGCCTCCCATGGCCATTGATCCCCCATGTTGGTTCCCCTGCATACACAGCAAGAAGATATCTTTAAAGACTGGGCTATAGTCTCTGCTAGGGCTAGAAACAAGTTCCTTGTGTGACTGAAATGAGAGAGGGTCTACTTCTTATTTCTTCACAGAAGGAGTGGAAGCCTTGATGGGATGTGGTTGGATGGATGGTAATGACTCCCTTGAAATATAGCACAGTCCTTGGGTCTCTGCCTCACCCATGGATCTGGATGCCGATTCAGGTGCCCCATTGCCATTTGGAATCTCCTGGGTTAATGATGGTAAAATTAACAGGGTTACAGTCCTTTGATTGACAACCTGATGTAGCAGCCTCCATCTGAAGGAGCACTGTTGTACCTTCTTTTTGCCAAGTAGGCCATGAAACACATCTCCAACTGGGGCATGAAAACTCAGGTGTATAGGCACATAAACTGTTTTCCTCACACATGTATTTGTCATTGAGTTGGTATTTCCGCTCCCAATCTAAGCCTCCACATAGTATATCAAGAGTCCTTGGGTCCTCTATGACAAGTGCCTGCTTTTTTTGTATGGCAGATGCCTCTGGGCCAATAGCTATAACTGCACATATATCAAACATCATTGACACTGGTCATTTGGGGTTAGTAATTTGTGTCCAGCTGACCAAGGCCCCCCACTCTTGGTAGGGTCAGACTTCTAACCAATCTTTACTGGGGGAGTACTGTGGGTCAAAGCAAGTATAATTGACTCTCCCATTGGGATATAGAATAGGTGGTCTCATTGTGTCCGCAGGACCCCAGGACTTTTCCTTGGCATGAGAAGTGGGTATGGTATACTAAGGTTCAAGTGACTCCCTGGCCTGACCTGGTTATGCGAATACATGGGTCACATGATGAGGAATCTAGGTCTACAGAAGGGGTCCAGATTAGAAGCAACCAATATCAAAGAAGCATCCTACCCATAAAAGGAAGGTGAATGCTAACAGAAACCTCTGACCACAATCTCAGCCGGCCAGGGCAGCTTCTGCCAATCCTATAGTGAAAAGTAGAGCAAGAATCACAATAACAGTGAGACACAAGGGGTGGCAGGGCATCACAGTAAGGAAACAGACATAGAAAAATAAGGACAGTCTATTTGTTCCACTGGACTGTCGATTCCTCAAGCTTCTGCCATGCATAGTCAGCTTCCAGAGTGACTAAAGCAGGGTTGCAGTCTCCCAGAGCCTCTGGAGTTTCAGATTGCTTCTTCTGTATAGTCAGTTTGCACAGCGTTGATAGATCAGGAATGCACTCCCAGTTTCGAGATGTGGGCTTCACTCTGCTGTGGTGAATCTGGGGACGCACCTCAGCTACCTTTACTGCAGAAGGGGTGGACAAAATGACAGTGAATGGGCCCCTCGAGGGGGGTTTTAGGGGTTGGAAATTCCTCTCCTTCACCCATACAAGCATCTCCTGTTTCAAAGGGGTGATCATCTGTGGTCAGACTCACAGGTAATCACTCCTTAACCCAGTGGTGTAAGGTGTTTAGGGTAGAGCCAAGGGCCCACATCTATTGCCTTAGGGTTAGATTGCCTATCTCATTTAGATCCCCCCTTATGTCCTTGATAATGGGGGGGAGGGTGCCCATAAGGATTTCATAATGGGAGAACCCCATCTGCTTAGTGGGGCTACACCTGATTCTTAACAAGGCACTTGGCAACCTTGTTGGTCCCAGTGTAAGTGGGTTTCCTGACATAGTTTACTTAATTGCAGCTTCAGGGTTCGCTTCATTCATTCCACCTTCCTGGAGCTCTGGAGTCGGTTTGCTGTAACTTCCAGGTGGTCTTTACCCCCTTTGCCAGCAGCCACACCACCTCACCGTGAACACTAGCCTATTATCTGATCTCATAGCGATAGGGATCCCAAATCAAGGAATGATTTCTTTTAGAAGAAGTAGGACTACTTCATGTGCCTTTTCTGTTGGAGTAGGGAAGGCTTCCACCAGGCCTGAGAAAGTGCACACAAAGACCAACAGATATTTACAGACTCGGAAGTGCAGTGAAGTCTTCCATCATATTTTCAAATGGGGCTCCCCTGACACTCTGCACCCAGGGGCAGCCTTGGGTCCCTGACATGGGTTATTCTGGGCACACATTTCACATTGCTCACATACTGCTCAGGCTACACTGCAGAGTCGAAGGATATAGAAATGGTGGCTTGACATAGTTTCGAGAGATGTCCAGCTAATAAGGGTTTCCTGATGAAACTGCTTGACAAAAGCTGGAGCTAGGGCCTCAGGAATTGCTACTCAGCCATCTTCAAATTTCCACCATCCACCTGGGAGGTAGCTTCTATTTTCAGTCTTAAACCAGGTACTCTCATCTTGTGAGTAATTCAGGTCCCGTTCTGCCAGTGGACTCGGGAACAGTGCAGAGGTTAAAGCTGCTGATTCCGCTGTTCCTTTGGAGGCTGCAAGCTTTGCCTCTAGGTCTGCCTTATGGTTTCCCTGTGTAGCCATGGTGTCTCCCCTTTGGTGTCCTCAACAATGCATGACTGCCACTCTTTTAGGGGCCCACTCAGTGTCTAAGTTCAAGGATTTCCTTACCACACTTTATATCTTTTCCTCCTGAGTTTATTAGATCCTTCTCTTTATATAAAGCCCCATGTACATGGAGCGTGGTGAAGGCATACATAGAGTCTGTGCATATATTAACACGTATCCCTGTCGCCCATTGAAGGGCTCAGGTTAGTGTGACGAGCTCTGCTTTTTGTGTGCCTAGGTACTTTTTGGCAGGGGTTTTGCCTCAATGACAGAATTCCGGGTCACCACGGAGTACCTCGCAAGGCATTCTCCCTCTTTCACAAAACTACTACAGTCGGTGAAACACTCAGCATCAGGGTCCTTGAGAGGCTCATCCCTCAAGTCTGGTCAGCTGGAGAACATCTCATCCATGACTTCATTGCAGTCATGATCTGGTTGACCTGGCCCAACAGGCAGTAGGGTTGCAGGGTTTAGGGTCCACACTACTTCTAGATGAATGTGTGGATTCTGACATAGCATTCCCTGATATCTGATCATCCAGGCATTGGTTAGCCAACATTCTCCCTTGTTTCCATTAGTGTCAATACTGAATGTGGCAAGTGGACTGTCAATTATTTTCCCATAGTTAACCAGTCAGCCTCAGACACTAAGAGGGCCATGGCTGCAAGTGCCGGTAGGCAAGATGGCCAGCCTTGGGCAACAGAGTCAAGCTTGGAGAGATATGCCACTGGGTGATGCCATAACCCCAATGTCTGGGTTAGGACTCCCACCATGATGCCAGTACGTTCATGAACATAGAGGAAGAAGGGCTTAGACATGTCAGGGAGCCCCAGACCAAGCGCATTGGTGAGGGCCCATTTGATATCTTCAAAGGCCCTTTGCTGTGCTTGCTCCCATAACAGTGGTTCCTGCTCTTCCCCTTTTGTGGCTTCATAAAGGGGTATTAACAGGACTGAGAAGTTAGGTATCCAAATTCTACACAAACCTGTAGCTCCCGTTTCTACAGAAACTCTCAAACCTGACATTGGGTCAACAGGACTTGGATTGAACAAATGGCCTGTTTTCTCTCTGGGCTGAGTTGGCATTGCCCCTGGAACAGATAAAAGCCAGGGTACTTGATCTTCTTCTGACAGATTTGGTCTTTCTTTTCCTTGAGACCTTACAGCCAGTTTCCCATAGGAGGGTAGGGAGCTGTGGAGTTCCTTCCTTGCAGTCCTCCTGAGACCTTCCAGCTGCAGGAAGTCATCTACGTGCTAAAGCAGGACACAGCCATGTTGATCCGCTGGGAAGGCTCTTAGGTCCGAGGCTAACGCAGTGCCGAAAATGGTTGGGAAGTTTTTGAACCCCTGAGGCAATCTGGTCTAAGTCAGCTGGCCCTTGTCACCATTTTCAGGATTCTCCCACTGGAAGCCGAAGATCAGTTGACGCTGGGGGGACAGGTGGACACAGAAGAAGGCATCCTTGAGATCTAGGCATGTGAAGAAGGCAGCTTTGGTGGGGATAAGACCCAAAAGAGTGTATGGGTTCAGGACAACGGGGTGCAGGGTGACAGTGACCTGGTTTATGGCGTGCAGATCTTGGACCAGCTGATAGTCATTGGTGCCCGGCTTCTGGACAGGTAGGAGAGACGTGTTGCAAGACGACTGACAGGGTCAGAGGATCCTGCATTTTAGAAGTCTCTCCAGGTGCTTCTGCATCCCCATCTGTGCCTTACAAGGGATGAAATATCGTTTTTGGTGGATGGGCCCTGCCCCTGGCTTTAATTGTACAATTACTAGAGGTATGTTCCAGGCCAGTCCTGGTGGGTTGTCCTCAGCTCACACACCCCAGTACCCTGAAAGGCAGCTCAGGTCCCTGTTGTGTCTCCTCCATGAGACTGTAGAGGTGCTACTCTTCCTCTTGGGGAATCATGAGAGTCATAATCTTTCCTTCTGGCTTTTGTAGGGTCAGAGCAGCTTGTCCATGGGAGTTGAAAGTTACCTGGGCCTGCAGCTTTCCCAACAGGTCCCATCTCATTAAAGTCACTGGGCAGTCAGGGAGGTACAGGAATTTATGGATGACTTCATGGCTGCCTAAACTGCATCATTGAGGCAGCAGGAAGGGACAGCTTGCCCGATTGCCCATGGTCCCCATAATGGTGGCTTGCCTCTGAGAGAGGGAGCCCACAAGTGTTCCACCCCAGTATCCACCATGAAGTTGATGGGTCCGCCCCCCACATTCATCTGGATCACAGGCTCTTGGGAACCTAACAAAATAGAACTCGGTCTGTCCTAGTCCTCCTCATAGTCTTCCATGGCGGCTAGCCCCATAAAATCATCTTTGGGGGCCCCACGAGGCTGTGATGCTGGTTGGTACCCACCCAGGACCACATGGCCTCTTTCTGCTTGGGGCCTGCTGAGAATTAGCCACAGGGGGCACTCATTTTTCCAGTGGCCCTCCTGACAACAGTGAATACACTGGTTCCATCCTAACCTTGGTCCTGGGCAGATGATCCTTCCCACCATTCCCCTTTTTGGCCCTGGCCCCATCCCTCTGGGGCACCTTTCCAGGAGCATTCTGACTGTTCCACCAAGGCAGCAGCTAACAAGTCTGCCTTTTTCTGTATCTTCAGGCAGATGTTCTTCCCTCCGCACCACCTGGTCATGGTTGACAAACACCTTAGTCGCTACTTCCTTCCAGCAACTGACTGGCATTCATGCTGGTGAAACCCTCTAGCTTTTGCAGCTTGCAATGGATGTCCCCTTGGACCTGACCTATGAAAGCTGCATTGACCATCCACTGGTAACGGGTGTCTCTGGATCAAAAGGGGTATAGAGATGAAATATCTCATATTGTCTCTTACAGAACTGGTTCAGGCTCTCCTCAGGCCCCTGGAGCACTTCTGATGTTTTACTCATATTTATGGCCTCTCCCCCACCTTCCTTCATTCCATTTAGAAGGGCTCCTTGATACCGTTCAGTCCTTGTGAGGCCTCCATCTACACTTGAGTCATTTGGGTCCATTTGGGGTCTTCCTTAGGAAAGTGAGCCCGAGCATAAGCCTGGTGTTTAGTGTCCCAGCCAGGGCATTCTCCTCTAACCATTTTTAGGGCCATCTGAGTAATTAGGCGGCACTCCTCACTGTCAAAGAGGATCAGGAGGAATTGGCGGCAGTCTGTCCAGGTAGGTTTATGGGCTTAAATTATGGACTGCATTAGTTCAACCATAGCCTGAAGCTTCTCCTTATAGGAGAGAGTATGGTGCTTCCAATTTAGGAGGTCCTTAGTGGTAAAGGGTTGGTATACAAAATACACTGGCCTCCTTGGATCTGGCCTTCCTGATCACAATAGACAGGTCTCCTAGTTTCTATCAGTGACATCTGTAGGGCTCCCTGGTGTTGCTGCAGGAAGGGACTGTCTCTGCTGGCCTGATCTCCTAGTCGTCTTCCAGAAGAGGTATATGGGGTCAGGACTGGTGATCTAGGTGAGCCGCTCACATCCAGAGTGGCTGGTGGTGCTAGAGGTGGCGAGCCCTCAGGACTAGGGGCAGACTCTGGTGGGTTTTCAGCAGCCAGGGCAGCTAGAATTACAGTGGGCAGTGGAAGTACAGTGGGGCATATGGCAGTGGGGTCCCCTCAGGCTCTCCCAACAGTATGGGTTTTTCAGTTTTGGGCTGGCATTTGGAGGAAGCCATTACAACTTTACAGTTCTCTTCAATACAGACTTTCAGCCAAGGCGGCCGGGATAGAACCAGGTGTTACCAACAGTCAATGTAAGGAGATTGGTCAGGGTGGCCTGGATCCCCCACATGACCCTGAACACTCAGCCAACTAGTTCCTTATCCAGCCCACCCCGAACAATGGCCAATCAATTTCACAGAATGTCTGGAGCTTTCAGGAACTTAATTTCACACCATAATCTCCTGAATATCCCTTTTTGAAATTCCTCAACATACATTCTAGGAGAGTCAGTTTACTCTGCTTTCCACCCATTTCATCCCATAAGGGACAAATTTCATGCACAAGAGAGGAAAAAGGGGGAAGTAGGGACTGACTTGAAGAAGATACACACTTGCTTCATCCGTTTCCAGCTGCTCTCTTCTTGGAGATATTTCAGGTGCCTCTTAGCATTGGTGGGTTCAGAATTAAACCCTGACCTGGATCAGACTCCTGAGGAAGTCTGACGCCACCCTAAGCCATATGAGGTAGCCACAGAACCATGGATCATATGAGGTAGCCACAGAACCATGGATCAGGACTCAACACTCACTTTGGCCCACTGGTCAGGTCAGAAACTTGCCACTGTCTGTCTCATTCACACACAATCACACAGCAACTCCAATCCACTGCCCAGTGCCCAGCCCCTTGGAGTTGAGATTTCGGAACTACTCGGGCAACTCTGGGAAGGTAATCAGGCTTCCCTTCTGCCTGTTAGAGGCAGGTCTACCAAAACTAACCCAGGTTCTTCCACTCTGACGGGAAGCTCTCCCTGAGCTGGCTCCTGGGCCTCACTGGGTTCTTTTGTGCACCCAGGGCCCTTGTCCTGGTGCACCGGGAGAGGCTAGTCTCCTGTGGATGAAGCAGTCTTGTGGCACCAGGTGAAGTCACCTCTCCCAGTGCCCCAAGGTTCATACCCTGGTGACAAGGGAAATGAAACACAGTCTCCACCTCCAGGGCAAGCCCCCCATGAAATGTAGCAGCCAGTCACACACAGAGATTTGGGACACAGAGGCTTTTCTTTCTAGGAAGCAGCTTTATTTGTGCTAGCACATGTTCAGTGGGCTAAGACCCAACAGGCTGAGCCCCAAGCACAGCAGGAGGTTGCCTTTGGTATAACGTTTGCTCCTTTGTCTCCCATATACAGTAACATACAGTATGAATGGGCGGTCTATGTTACAGAGTCATGAGGAAGGTCACGCACAAACACATAGCCAGGTGGCCTTTCCTTGCCTCGAGGTTTTCACCACATTCCTTATGGAGGGACTCTACCACACACCTTCTCTACCCAGCTTCCAAGGCACAAGGCTTAGTGGAAGGACAACAGGCTGTGTGGATAAGCTATGGAGCTGGTAGTAGTAACTGAGGCTTAAGTAGCAACTGCTTAAGTAAGTGGCAGAGCTGGGTCCGCAACACAGATTTCCTTGACTATAAGTTGGTGCTTTTTTAGCTGCTTTGCAACTACCTCTAGTGTATATACAGAAAAACAATAAACTTGAATTTTTGCTAATTTGCTCTTACCTATTATCCAGTAATAGGAAAGTATAAGCATATTAAGAAAATTTTTCATGAGGATACATAAAATACTTTTAGAACAGGATACTTTTAGAATCCTAAAAGTTCAAAAGCTAGATTTTCATGACTTCACATTTAAAACTCAACTAAAGAATCCCCTCTCATCTAACCACCTGCTATAGAATTACTCCATTGCTAACGCCTTCTTTTTATTCATTAATGTTTTGAATACATTTGAGCAAGAATAGAACAATGTCTTGAGATGTCTGATGATTCCTACCTCATCCTGAATTTAGTAAAGTTAACTTTTTTCTTGTCTTTTTGTGAAGTATTTCTGCATCATATTTGGAAGATCTTAGAAAAGAAAATAACACAGAAGCATGATTAAAAAAGAAAAAAAACTGATTTACTTACAGGAAGTGCCAAGAGATTCTTATTCAGATTTCTGACTTCATTTCTGATGATGGATGAGAGCTGACAACCCCATCTAGGTGTTTTCTTGCATTGCTGATCAAAATGAGAAAGCAAAAAAGCAGGAAAACAGTTTATTAAGGCAGCAAAATCCTATTTAAAATATTTATTTCAAAGACACTTACTGCATTAGCATCTGGGTGTCCATACTGATGTCAGAATTAAAAAGGAGGTGAACTTTTCTCCCCTTGGGAGTCATATCAGGTTTAAGAGATTATTTTAAAGGAGCAGGAAATGCCTATATTTTAGAACATACTGCTCAGACCTTTTATAAGTGGATAAGAAGACAGTATGAGGAAAGAGTCAAAGCTTAGATCTACATAGTACGGTTAGTCATTTCATTCAGGTGAGAAAAACCTAAAGCATCTATTAAGTATCTGGTGGTAATGATAGAAATAGCCACATATGTAATTCATTTAATTCTCATTGTAATCTTATGTAGTAGGAATTATAATAAGATTATAACAAGTAAAAGAAGGCAAATTCTTCTAACTGCAAGTCCATGCTCTCTCCCGCAATGAAGCATAATGCTCAAAGGTCTTAATGAGTTTCCTTTTAACTTCCTTGTTGCTGTTGTTTAGCCTTGGCTTGCAAAGTAAGAGGTGATATCACATAAAGGGAAAAAGTTGAATTGTTTCAGCCAGAGCTACATTTTGCAAGCTGACTTCAACAATTCTGTGTCACAACAGTTGCTTCACCCATCTCAGCCACCATTTCCTCCTCTATTTTTACAAAGATAGTAACACCTATTTTATAAGGCTAATGAGGGTTAGACTTACACAGTTGTGGTTAAATTAGCAGACATAATAGAAAAAGAAAAAGATATTCTCTGTGATTTGGAGCTTCTATTAAGTCTTCAGAAATATCAATAGTGAAAGTTTTATTTTTCTGATAAAAATATGTCATCCCGGGGCGCCTGGGTGGCGCAGTCGGTTAAGCGTCCGACTTCAGCCAGGTCACGATCTCACGGCCCGTGAGTTCGAGCCCCACGTCAGGCTCTGGGCTGATGGCTCAGAGCCTGGAGCCTGTTTCCGATTCTGTGTCTCCCTCTCTCTCTGCCCCTCCCCCGTTCATGCTCTGTCTCTCTCTGTCCCAAAAATAAATAAATGTTGAAAAAAAAATTAAAAAAAAAAATGTCATCCCATTTTCTTGAAATGATATCTTGTGTCCATTAATATTGGCTTTTGTAAAGATTTGAGGTGTATGTGAACAGAAGTAGAGGAAGGGAGGATCTCCTAACAAGTCAATAGCAGTGTTAAGGAAAACCAGAGCCAGACTGAAGTTAAAATGGTGAAAGCAGATTTTATTCAGGAACTATTCCAGTAGAGGAGAAGAGACCTCAGTATATAACCTGATTCCATTCCAACACAGCACGGACAAGTAGGGATTTATAGACAAGGGCAGAGTGGGGGTCAGGGGATGGAAAATTACTAGGAGGGATAAGGAATCTAATCAATGTCAAGGGGGATCAGTATCAAGGGTGGAGATTGTTGCTAAATTGAGTAAGCAATATTTGGTAATACTAGGTGATGACAAGATGAACAAGTCCAAAGGTCAAGCCCTAGTTGAAAAGAGGATACAGAGGAGGCTGACCAAAGATAAGGAGCAGGTCTTGTCAATGGGATAGAAGTGTGAGCAGTTTTTAAATTACAAATCTGATTATCTTGATAAATAGAGAACTATTCAGCTGTTCTATTTCTTCCTATAATCAGTTTTGCTAAGCTGTATTTTTCTAACTCATCATTTCACCAAAATGTTCAAATACACGACATTAAATACCAGGCACACTATCCAGACCCCTGTTCTCCTCCATCCTGGCCCCGTAATTCTTTAATATCTTATAAAGGTACACTGATACCTCCTAGTAGATTTTGTGTCTTTCCAGATTTTTTAGCTACATTTAATGGGGTATTTTATTTGAAATACTAGTCTGCCCTAACCAAGAGCACTGCCTATTTGTTCTTCCTCCTCCCCTGGAATGTGATATCTGTAAGAATAAAATAATGACTATGTCACTATTACATCTCCAGTGCTTAGAAGAATGCATAGAGTAGCTGCACAACAAATATTTATGAATTATTAAATAATTCTTCCATTTCAACATTATCAATCATTCTTCTTGAATCAGCAACTTTCCAAACACTCATTTCCAGAAAGAAAGCATTTCAGAGGCCCAAAGTTTTGGCTGGCTACTGCATATCTTTCAGATCTACATCTAGAGTAATTGGGTAGCTATCCTTTCTAATCATTTCTGCAAAAGCCCCAGGAGTGCTAAATTCATTGACCATTATAAAATGCTTTATCATCTCTAAAATTAAGGTTAGAAAGTGCCAAATTATATGCTTAATTAAAACAGCTTTAATTCCATGTGGATTTAAGATTAATGTTGCTGCGCAAAAAGTAGAAGCATTAGGGACTTTCCATGTGAGAATAATATTAACTATTGTGTTTGAAGTTGACAAGTCTTTCATCTGATAAATTCTAAGAGTGCGAAGACGTTTGAAATGCCTATTTATTCCCAGTTATTTCCCCAAGGAGCTTAAAAAGATTTTTCCAAACAAGATAACTTTTACCTTCATTTAAAACACAGTTCAGATATTACTATACCAATTTATATATGAGAAGAAAAACAGAGATGCCATAAACTTATCCAAGGTCACAGAAGGTAGTCAATAATTTTCAGATTCATAGTCCTATCTCTTCACTGGGCTCTAAGCTGCTATATAAATGGTAGAGTTTAAAATTATTTAACAGGGAGCATCTGAAAGGACTAATAAAATTAAGATTCTATCTTTGAAAAACAAGTGAAATAAAGATTACTAGATAAGTAGATATTAAATTCCTAGGAAAACTCCTAGAATGAATTATCTAAAGAATTTTGTACATTTGTTCAAACCATGTTTTTCTATTGCTTTCTTTCCATCCCTTTTGAGGAGTTAAAATGACAGGCCAAAAGGTGAAGGGCATCCACTCTGCTCTCCATGGACAGCTTCACTGTTAACTGACCTACTGCCATGCTAGTGATTAGTGGCTTCAGGAATACCTAAAATCAGATGTCTAAAGTTGGATATTCAAAGATGACAAGGCATCCATTGTGAGTCAAAAGTTCTCTAGCTTTAATTCTATTAGAAAAAGGTAACTGTCTAGCAATTCTAGATGAAGGGGTAAAAGGGGGACATAGCCAGCAAAAAAAAATGTAGCCTTCAGGAGATTTGGATCCCCAGAACTAGATGTCATGCAGACTGACAACTTAAGAAGGCTGATATTCTTTATTCATTGTGAACCTCCTGGCCCTAACCTGATCCCTGGTATGTAGTAGGAGTATCACAGTTGCAAGTGATAGAAAGTCTGGTTCATTTAATCCAAAACAGAATCATTAAAGTATATTGGTGCCCTAGTAACAACAGAAGACCAATGGGCTTTGTTCATTGGTATGACCAATATGAACTCAAGAATTTTATGTATTTGAGGGGCACCTGGGTGGCTCAGTCAATTAAGCAGCCAACTTTTGATTTCAACTCAGGTCATGATCTCACAGTTCATGAGATGAAGATCCAGCCCCATGTTGGGCTCTGTGCTGGCAGCATGGAGCCTGCTTGAGATTCTCTCCCTCCCTCTCTCTCTACTCCTCCCCGGATCATACTCTCTCTCTCTCTCTCTCTGTCTCAAAATAAATAAATAAACATTTAAAATAAAGGAATTTTATGTATTTGATATTTTTTTCAATTCACTGCAATCATTAATGTGTTTTCAATTTAAGTGCTATCATATATTCTATGATTATATCTGTCTACATTTTATTGTTTAAATAAACATTTTTATTGAAATATAACATCATATAAATAACTGCATCAAAGTATATGATTCGATTACTGTCCTCAAGATACACACAACCATACAAACACAACCATGTCAAGAGATAAATAAATGTCAACAACTCCAAAATCTCCTCTACAATAACTATTCCCTTTCTATCTTGAATCCTATCATCATATTAGTTTTGCCTATTTTTGAACTTTATATAATGGATTCATGAACTATGTTCTCTTTAGTATCTAGCTCCATTTGTTCAGCATTATGTTTATGAGATCTGTCCATGTTGTTAAACACAGCAATGGTCTGTTCATTTTCTTTGCCATACAATATTCAATTGCCTCAACATAAAATAATTTCTTTACCCATTCTAATTTGGTTGTTTACAGATTTTAGATTTTGTGAATTGTCAGCCTCTACAAGTAGTAGTCTTTTAGGTGTCTTTGGTGCACAAATGTATGCAATTATATTGGGTATGTAACTAGAAATGTAATTGCTGAGTTAAATAATGTGCATATTTTATACTTTAGTAGATACTGTCAAACAATTTTCCAACGTGGAAATTTACAATTCGCACCCCCCTCAAGAAGGTTAGAGTCCAGGCTACTCCACCTACTTGCCAACATGTGACATTTGGAACACTGACAGTATTTTCCATCTTCTTAATTTTAGCCACCCTCTTAGGTGTTTGGATAGAATTTACTGGTGTTTTAATTTGCATTTTCCTGCTAACTAATGAGGTTGAGGACATTTACCTATATTTAGTGGAAACATTTGATATCTCTTTTGTTACATTTGCTAAACAAGTGAACTCATTTCAGGGAGGGCCTTTGGGTTAGCATTCACATGGGATACAATATTCCCATACTCTAGGCTCGTTCTGAGAGGCCCACCTAATAACTCTTCCTAAAAACCTCCTCCTTTCTCTCCTTTTATCGTGTTTAAGTCCCTGACCATGCAGCCAAATTAATTGCCACATCTTACAAACTGAGACAGATCCATGCCTCCAACTATTTCTCCTTCTAGAAAATGTAGACAAAGTTTGAGTGTCTACCTCTTAGGAATATGTCCCTCCTCCACTGTCCCACAGACATACCTGAGGGGACTGCAATGCCTTTCCAGTGCACCTTGGGCTGATTGACCTTATTATGCAACCAAGGCTATGGGTTAAAAGAAGTAGGTGCACTATAAGTGTTACTCAATTATTCATGTACCTTGTTTGTGCCTTTAAGATCTCCTTAGATCTAAGGCCATATTTCTGTGTCATCTGATAAGGAAGTACTACTGGGAATGATCCAACTTTACAGATTGATGTATCAATTAACGGGTAGCTTTTGTTGCATGATAAACCAACGAACCATGGTAGGGCTTTGATCTCTCCTAGGGGCTGGTAGCAGAGCAGGAGCTCTTTCTCAAAAGCAAATTAGTTGTTTGCTGAAAAGGGTCTAATTTTTCTCTAAAGTTCTAGGGACTACTGCTATTATTCTCCAATTGGAGTTTAGCACAGCTATGTAAAATTCTTATTTTCCTAGATAATTGAGACAACATGGAGTCTTAAGACCAAAACCAACCAACCAAAAACCCACAGATATGATCCAGCAAAAGAACTACTGCCACTGGTATGGACAATAAACTCAACACTTTGTACCTCTGACAAAACTGACAGAAGGCACTACTCTGAAAATTACAGCCACTCTTGGATTTGATGAGTGTTGCAGCCTCTGTGATTTTGCACATGCCCTGCTTCTTCATATCACTAGCCTTTGACCTCAAGTTCTAGGGCAGGTATACTGATGAGCCCATGCCCCAGCTGCAAGGGAAACTGAAAAAGTAGGTCCAAAGCTGTGTTTTGTTTTTTTTTTTTTAGGCAATTCTGAAACAGGAAGGAGATTTAAACTTTGGGTGGCCAAAATGAATACAAAAAGTTCATTTCATGGGCGCCTGGGTGGCTCAGTCGATTGAGCATCTGACTTCGGCTCAGGTCATGATCTCACAGTTCGTGGGTTTGAGTCCCATGTCGGGTTCTGTGCTGACAGCTCAGAGCCTGGAGCCTGTTTCAGATTCTGTGTCTCCCTCTCTCTCTGCCCCTCCCCTGTTCACGCTCTGTCTCTGTCTCAAGAATAAATAAACATTAGAAAAATTAAAAAAAAAAAAGTTCATTTCATTAGGCATTCAATAGGTGTTTTTTTTTTAATCTGAATTAAACTGACCTCACTTCTCTCCTTTCACATCATGATAAAATGAGAGGAAGTGTGAGCCAAGGTTTAACAGCTGGTCCCACAGCACAGGGACACCTGGGAAATTTGACCCTGGATTTACTCCTTGAACCACTGCTCTTCAGAATATAATAAGTTAAGATAAAAATATAATTTAACTGTGTGTCATTCTCTAACAAACAGATGCATCTTGTTAAGAAAATAAATTATAATCTCTTTCAGCATATGGTTGAACTTCCCGTTATAAAAATCTTGGGAGTCTGTATGAGTTATGACTATTTGTGTCGTAAAAGATCAAAAATCAAATGAGCTTACTAACATTAATTTATAAGCAGAAGTAGTTCTTAGTTCAGGCAGAGATTGATCATCCAACTCAAAAAAAAAAAAAAAAATGTTGCCCAGGATCCAATTTATCATTATTCCTCTGCACTGCCTTATATAGTCTCAGTGTCACCTACAGGCACTACACAGTGCTCAAGGGCCCCTCCCATCAGAACACATACATCCACATCCACATCCACACACATGTATGCACACACTCACGAGACCAGGCTCAACCTGCAGCAGCAGCCAAATAGATGCCACGGTTGTAAGAGACTCACGTGCACATTCCAGTAACTACTGCAGACGAAAGTAGAAGCTTATCTTTTCCACAAAACTCTCCTCACATTTTAATGTCTTTGACTGGTTTATGTGTCTATCTCTGAACCAGGTATTATGACTGGGAAAATGGGATGGCCAGCCTAATTTATGAAAACTCAACCTTGAAGCTAGGAATGGGTAAGTCCTCTGCAAAAAAAGATATGACAGAAAACAAAAAAGAGTGGCTCCACCAAAGGAAACATCTTGGAAAGGCAGGGTACTATTGGTAGAAAAGCAAGGAAATAGGTATGAGAAGACACACAACAAAAGTCCATTACAGATTGTTTTGGATTTTTCTGTGCAATTGCAGTCACCCCCATTTTTAGTGGTTAAGAAGTATGCAGTCCTTTAAAGACTATTCTGACCATGCCATTTTTAAAGGATTAAATGATTTTTCAGGGATGGAACCCATTCATATTTTTTAATTTATTATCCTCAAATGTCCATGTGCTTACTATTATATGTCAATCCAAAAACTCAGACATTAATGTTTCTATTTGACTCTGTACTGCTGATATTAAAATTTATTGTTAGGGATACCGAGGAGTGTCACAGGTAGATGAACAAACTTTATGTGTTCCCCCAGGCACCATGCTCTTTGACTGTTCTTTAGATCAGAATTCTTTAAGATGTTCCCAGTGCTCAGGATGGTCTCTGAAATTATTGTAAAAAATCACATTTACAGCTTAAACGTCTTCAGTTGAGGGCACTGAAAATCACGATCACTTGGATAACTTCTATCTCTAAAAATGTTTTTGGACTTGTAGATTTTCACGTCCTAACAACCAATGCCAATTTGCGCAGTGTATCTATCTGTTTCTTTCTCTAGGAGATCCCATGAATCATCAAAATCAATCCCTGACCTGTCACACCAGCTTAAGGAGTCTGTACCACTACAATACATTTACAATTCATGAAAAATCAATAATAGGCTAAAACGTTAAGAAAAAACTTAAATTTTGCAGTACTGGCAGACAGACTTATTGTAGTTAAGCTCACTATCTCTGGCGCCCAACTGAGTAAACGGAATAATGCATTTTTATACCAGTGACAACCTTTGTATAGGAAGCAGCCTAGAAAGGAGAGGAAGAAGACAGGTATGTCACTTGGTGCAGAAACAGGCAGCTTGACATTGGCTTCCTCTGTACCTGGTCTCTGAAAGAAAACCAGGCAAGCCGCCAGCTTCCATTCCAATACCCCAGAGACAAGAAACCTGCTGAGATCGCATATCCACTTCCAGGTGAGAGAGAAATTTTCGCCTTTGTGGATGCCCTCTCTGGAAGCTGCTGGCTTTCTGCACTGCCCATCTTACTCAGCAAACCAGGGATACAAGAGTGCTAGGGAAGCATTTTCTATTCACTTTTCACAGCCAGTCATTTGCGGTGACCTCAGGGATAGAGTATTCAGCATTTGTTAAAGCAGCAGAGACAACCTGTCTGGGGAACTTTTATTCAGGTTGCTTTCTAATTTGGGATGGCAGCAATCTGTAGGAACAGCCCTGGCAAGTGTAAAGGAAAAGAAAACCAGAGGCTGCTCAGCCTTCGGAGCCATGTTATTTCTGATGATACTGAATAATATTCAGAGAATGAATGCTGTGAAGTCAAAGTGTACTTAATTCTACTGCCCCCTGAAAAGTAAATTTCTTTTGTACAGTAGCAAAATAGACCAAGCATTTCATTTAGAAGTCTTCCCTTTCATATATCTGGTTGTTTACCAAATCATAGAGATTCTTTATTTTTACATTATTATTCACTGTTAGAACATTAGAGATAACATTTGTATCACTCTCCAGCCTTGCCAAAACCACAATAACTTGTATGATTCTATACATTCTGGTCTCCCACCATGTGCATATAGAATTTCCATCATAGTCATAGTGTCATAGGAATCTTAGAGTAAATAATATTTTACATTCTCATTGATCTCACAGAATATTATTTAATAAATGTTATCCCAACTTGTTGCCTGTGCTTAATAGAAATCACGTTACTTTGCATTACTCCATGAAATTGGCAAGCAATATTTTATTAAATGATCCTTCTATTGTTGGACATTTAAGTTGTTTGAAATCACATTCTAAATCATGCTGCAATTAACATTTTCAGGCAAGGAAATTGGGGGCAGAAAAAAAAAAAACCCTTGCTTTCCTAATTACAAAATCAACACATGCTCAGTTCATAAAACTTGGAAAATAAAATGAAACCTAGTAACAAAAAAATTATCTCTAGTCCCTCTACCCAGAAGTAACTGTTTTCACTTGGGTAATGCCTTTGGGTCTTTTTTCTCTATTCATTTAAGGATTTTTTTAATGTGGTAATATAGCAATACATTATGTGCATTTCTCTATGCAACTAAAGATTCATAAAGTCTGATAGGCTTGAGCCTTATAAAGTCACACTTGAGTCTGAATTCAATTTCAATCATTTACTAGATATGTGGCTTTCAGGTGTTGTAACACATTTAAAAGGCATTATGTTGCTATGAGGATTAAATTTTGAAATGCACTTAAGTGCATTAAGTGGTGAATAGTAAATATTCAGTAAATAAAATCATTACTATTAGTACTGTATATGCTTTTAATGGTTCCAAATAATTTTATTGTATAAAGAACATAATTCATTCCCAATTACTAAATATTGAAGTTGTTCCCACTTTTTTAGTATTATAAAGACCATAAACATCCTCATATGACTATTAGTGCATGTATACCTCTATTTTCTCAGTATAAGCACATAGGAATAAAATTGTTGTGTCAATGAATAGAACTATTTTCGGGTCTTTAATGCATGTGGCAAAAAACAATCCAGGAAATTTTCACCAACCTATACTCCCACACACAACTCACTGCCCTTCCAATTTGCTTACAAAAACAACTGATTGATATAAAGAATGATAAAAATTTATAAGCCACGTTTTCACAATGGCCTCTGCATAACAAAGGATCGAGCTGATATAATTTCATAAGTGCAACCAATGCTGTACTTCTTTCATTCAAATCTTTGTGTGCTGTTACTGCTACTAAACTGAGTTTGAAAAGAAACTGTGTTGGAAGAAGGCTTTCAAATCACAGCATCCAAAGTGTCAAACTAGGACTTTAAAAAGGTAATGAAGCATATTCCAATCATATTGTTTTAAAAATTCATTACTAACATTTTTATAAGAACAAATGTTTGAGCACGTAATAAACCAAGATTCAGAAAGGTAATAAATATTTCTGATAATATTGTTGTTATTAGTGACAACACAGCTCACATTTTAAGAATAACACTACAATTTAATAATTTAAGACACTATATTGCTTCTAAAATATTCACATATGACATGATAATTATTAAGCACCTTTTCCTTAAATGCATAAAACAACCAGACTAACAAATTCACAAATGTCTCATTATACAAAAGCTATTCTTTACATTTCTGAGTATCAGTTATTGGGTCTTTGTCATGTCAAAAGCTTACCTTATAAAGAAAACATTTTAAGTATCCTTAATGAAGAGATTCTTTCATAAAAACTTTTTTTAAATGAATCTTGAGATTAGATAGTGTACTGAAATTATTCAAGCTGCCCCAAATTAAGCCAGTTTGTTAATTTTATAAATACTGGGTCAAAACTCATCAGAAAGTCCCTGAATGACCAAAACCCCTTCTGATAGCCAGACACTCATCAGAGCCCATGAACTGTCAGACAAGACAGTTCTGAACTCTTGGGGAGGAAACCCCTCCCCTAAGGAATAATGGTTAATGACATTAAAAAGATAGCACTTGTCTTAAAGTATGTAATAATTTAAAATAAAGTAGTAAAAGAAAATCCCATAAAGGCTTTAAGCCTTGATAACTGGAAGGATGCTATTTCTAGAGTGTGGACTGACATGGTAATGACAATACCCCACAACCTGCAATTTTCATTGAAGGGAGCACCTTGCCAATGTGCATCCATCTGTCACAAAGTAAATCAGAAAAGTGTGGTCTAATCAGCAAAATTCTATCACCCCTTCAGAAGAGTAACTCTATTCTTGCCTGTCCCATAATACTGGACTAGTAGCAACATCATCCCATAAAATGATTCAAATATTGTTACATGTTAACTTTGCAAGGTATTTGCCAAGAGTAAGATCTCAGCTGCCTGCTGTAATACTGTGAATTCACTTGGCATTAACTAAAGTACAATTCAGTTGCATCGTAGTGTTCATTTTATTACATACTCAAATTCTCAGAATGCTTTTGTATCTGTGACTCTATTTAGGACACAAAATGATAAGTTAAACATCTCTGCTCTCTACTATCCGTGTTATCTTGAATAAGTTTCTCCATTTCTCTTTAGTTTTCTCATTTGTAAGACTGGAATAAGAACCCCTTTCTTATAGTGTTGCTTTAGAGTTTTTAAAGATCTAGATGAAATTTATAGCACAGTATCTGGTACATTGCTCAGCAAATAATAATCATCATAATTCTAGTGCTTTATAATTGATATTGATCATTAGAGTATTCATAATACATCCTTAAGAGTCTTTCTAACAGAGATTAGGTGTACCAAGCAATTGCTAAGTGAATCAAATGTTAGCTTCACAAAAATTGTGCCACTGTTAAATAACACTTTATGCAGTTCAAATGAAAAAAAATCTATTTAAGGAGAACTCAGATCTAGACATAGATGCACAGCAAGCAGTAAAAAATCCAAGAAACATGCTGTTTCTGAGTTGCCTAAGTGGCAACTCCACAGTAGTCAATTTCACATCAACAGAAGATAATAGTCCAAATCAGAGATGAGTTCAAGCTCATTTGTGCTCAGCAGACCTACACCTCACACTGTAGGTCATGCTGTTTGAAAGATGACCTTGATGGTAACAACAAAGTTTCACCAGAGTTTGCAGTCTCCTCTGTTCTTTGTATTAAATAGTTACTAAACTCAAACCTTGTACATGCAAACAAAATGAAATGCAAGGTTTAAAACATCAGAGCCAAATAATGCATGCAAAAATTGATGGCAAATATTGACCAGCTGCTTACTGAATATAGAGCAAAAAAGCAGCAGAACACTTAAAAGTCTCTAACAATCAAAATATTATTAGATATTGAGGTCAAATTTCTACCCCACTAGCTGCTCCCAGAAGCTGCTAAGCATTCAAAAGAGCAGAATTTTCTCCCTTTTTTTTCCTCTGTCCTCTGCCCTATTCTACAACATGTCCATATAAAGCACACCAAAACATTAGCCAACATATCAATTAAAATTCATCAAATTATTTTCCATAGTTCAGAGAACAAAGTCTCCAATTCCCAGTCTCTATCTTTGTAATTTCATGTCCTGTCCCCTTCGCCTGCATTCACACTATATTTAACCTTGACTGCTTATTGCACATCAAGTATCTGTCACATCCCCCTCCTTTGCCTCGCTTAATTTTTTTCATTCTTATTAAGTTTTTTTTAATTCTAATTCCAGTATAGTTAACATAGAGTGTTATATAGTTTCCGGTATACAGTACAGTGATTCAACGATTCTGTACATGACTCAGCGCTCATTATACTAAGTGTATTATTTAATCCCCATCACCTATTTCACCCATCCCATATTTCATTGCCTTGTTTAAATGTTTTTTATGCTCTTCCATTATTGTCTAAATATCCTACCTTTCCCTCAAGACTTAATCCAAGCCTTTTATATCATGGATTGCAAAATGAAACCTCAGAGCCTGGTTGTTAACATAAGTGAGTAGATTCATAAATAGATGAGTGTTGTAGGAGTATAGCACCAGTATTGCTCTTTGATTTTTCAAGAGAAGTCAGAAAGCTGTATTTTCCCATGAAAACTCTTCATGCTTAAGTGATTTAAAATGTTTTAATGTGTAATGAGACAATATTCTGGCAAATTACCTGATGTGCTTTGCATTCTTGGTAGTTTCAGATAAAGTAGCTACACTCTGTTCATGCTCCCTTACCCTAATGCCCCCAACCCTGGCATTCAGGTGCTGACACCTCCAAACAGGTGCTTCTCTGACACCCACCCCCATCTTTCACACTCTATAAGCACCACCTGATGGAGGGAGGAAGCAAAATCCAAATGACTGAAATTAAACATCCACTAATCAGAAGAACAGGAGCTGAAAACATAAATAACATTCAATTACAGGAAAGTTCAGTTTATTACTCAGAGTAGCTGAGTTTCTGGCCTACAGACGTACCTGCCCCATAGATCTGCAAGTCAGACCAGCATGTGCGATCTTCCCCACCAATCCTACTGCCCCATGACTTCCCTTTTCTTCCTTGAGAGTCTATTGATTTCTATTTCTATCTCTTTGGAGCTTTTTCCCCAACAAGACTGTTTTTCAAGCTTCTCGATGGGCCACATCTTATACTTCATCCCACCAACCAGTACCAACGCCAGAATTATTCATACTAGGGCCTTCGTGTTTTGCTGAGGATTATAATTGGAGAAAAGGACTAACGGTGTGAGAGAGAAGAAGCACAGATAAATGCACTGCTGCAAAGATTGGATGAAATACTCATTTTGAATAAGAAATCCTAACTTTCATCACATTCCCAAAGGAATCGAAATTACTCAAAGCCAGTGAAATTATGATGCACGTCCCTACAATCATGGCTTACATGTTTGACTCCCTCACTGTCTGCCAGGGTAGGGAGATAATAAATACTTCCTTGGAAACTAAGACCCTGCCACATCAGTGTAACATAGCCCTCTTGCAGAACATGAGCAGATTTAGCCTAAATCAAGGAAATTTGCAGCCCAGGAGTTATTGGTAGATTCCATGGGAATAAAGTTCTTTTTTTTTAATGTTTATTTTATTTTTGAGAGAGAGAGAGAGAGAGAGACAGAGCACATACAGGGGAGGAACACAGAAAGAGGGAGACACAGAATCCGAAGAAGGCTCCAGGCTCTGAGCTGTCAGCACAGAGCCTGACAAGGGTTTCGAACCCTCGAGCAATGAGATCATGACCTGAGCCGAAGTCGGGCACTTAACCGACTGAACCACCCAGGCACCTCACCAGGGAATAAAGTTCTTTTAGGAAAGGTTTCATATTTGCAACTAATTAAAAAAATAAAAACCTTAAAATATGAAAGTAGGCAGAAAGGTTTGTCCTTATACAGGTTAACATCTGCCCTATTTTCTGTCAATACTTAACTGTCAAAGAAGAATCTAACATGAAAAATTCTTCCCACAAAATACAGTGTTCCATTTCTATCTGTCTTCCTAGAGCTTCGGAATTCCATTTTAAGGTAATAGCTATCTTCTTTGGAGTGATAAAATGTGGGGTATTCTGTATGCTGATGTGATGTCTTGCATCACTCCTTCCTTTATTTTTGTTTTTATCATCCAGTACACAGGAAAGAATGGAACACCAGGATGTGGGTCATGCTGAGAAGTGCCACTGGGAAAGGGGACTTTTGTCCTCTAGCATTTGCAGGACTGTTTCATGTATTGACACAGGGCAGCCCTGGTGCTCATCAGTCCAGGAGGCTTTGATAAATGGCTTCACGTAAATCTGCTGTTTCTCTTTAAAGGATTAAGTGAGTTTTTGTAATCTTCAGAAAAAAGAACTGTCCCCTGTGATGTGCCATTCAAACAGCCAGAGGCATTTAGAGTTTATAACAGCTGGAACCCAAAGACCCCTGTAAGGGGAAGTCCCAGTGCCACCATTTACACATTCTAATTCAAGCCAGAAGTTCCTGTGGTTTGCTGAAAAGTAGCTGAGAACTGCCCAACAACACTTAGAAACAATGCCCTGCAAGGGTCAGTTATTTTCATGAACTAACTACAGCTGAATTGCCATTTTTTTCTGCATTCTCCTAATATTTTTTCTACCATATTTTAGCCTTTCCTATAAACAGGTAGATTTTGTGGAGGAAACCTGTGTTTTTTAAAAAATGTTTATTTATTTTGAGAGAGAGACTGCACACAAATGAGGAGGGGCAGAAAGAAAGGGGGACAGAATCCCAAGCAGGGTCTGCACTGTCAGCACAGAATCCGACATGAGCCTCGATCCTACAAAACCCTGAGCCCATGACCTGAGCTGAAATCAAGTCAGATGCCCAACCGACCGACCGAGCCACCCAGGTGCCCCAAACCTGTATTTTTTTAATTCCAGGGGAACCATAATTGCTACATAAAGCCTCAGTGTCACAGTCCTTGTTAAAACTGATGTATGGTTTAATCAAATGTTTTACTTCTGTATTTCAATATTCTTTACCTTATATATTAATCATCAAAATTTGAAAACAGAAGAAAATACAATCTCCAGACCATCTCTTATCGTTACTCAAGTCTAACTTAGGCTATTTTTAACTTTCAATAATGAGTGTTCCCAGAGAAAATTGTATGTAACACATTTGTGAGGTGATGACAATGCATATGCTCCTCATACTGTGCTAACTGCTTCCCAGGCTTTATTGAATTTATCCTTCACAACAACCTTTTGAGTCAGGTGCTAATATTATTCCGATTTTATAGGAGACAATTAAGGCTTGGAAAGATTAATTGCTTTGACCAATGTGACAAAGCTAGGAAGATGAAACAGGGAATTGGACCCAGCTATTGGAGCCCCCGAGTCCATATCTATGTCACTACACATAATAGCCATACAATGTGCTACTACTGAACAAGGATGCCAATGTTCCTGGACAATGATTAAAACAGTAAACCTTGTTCTTGTACTCAGAAGCCCAAAACTGCTAATTAAGGAAGGGAATTTGATTCTCTGATTAAGTTACATCGTCAAGATTGAGTTTCCATTCCCCAGGGCATTTATTCCAAAGACCTAAATTCAAAGAATAGATGAAACTGTATAAGCCAGTGTTCCAGTTTTCATACATTTCATTTAATCTTCAAAATGACATTTGCAGGTGAATTTTGTTATCTCCATTTTTATAAAAGAGAAAAGAAAAAGACTCAGATAAGTTCTTCAACTTATCCAAGGACTCACAGATAATAGAGAGTAGTAAAGCTGGAATTCGAATCCAGATCATTCTAGCTCCAAAGGTCATTCTACTAGATAGAGCCAGTTTGGTCTTGGGTCAATCAGAGGCAACAAAAATCATCATAATCAGACTGATTTTTGTTCTAAAATTCACTCTCAGCTCCCAGTGTTGTAACAGCCTAAATGGCGGAGAAGGTGGGTAGATTCCAAGTTCTGATGATCAACTGGAAAGGACTGATTTGATTTATGGCCCAGAAAGAATTAGAAGTTTACAACTGAAGTGAGATAAAAAGTGACAAACTCTTTTTGTGTTCCTAGATGAAACTGCATGTTTTAAGCAATTATCTTATTTAACTGGCTATTTGAATTAGATAATATCAACACCAGGCTAAGACTAAGGCTTTTATGGAATAATATTTTCAGCAAATTATATTAAAGTTGTTCAACATCCCAGTGGTTAATAGGAAACTTCAAAGGTCATCTTTACCATCTTGAACATCTCACCATATTATACAAGTCAAACATGTAGGAGGCTTGCTTGATATTTCCTACCCCTTTGTCCGCATACTCAAATCCTAGTCCACATGAAACCCTGCGTTTAGAAACTTCACACTGAAAAGAGAGAAAATACCTTCTTAAAAGGACCTCTATGATAGTTCCCCAAATTGACCACACATTTTGCACAAAGAAACTCTCAAAAAAAAATCCAAAACTTATATCCCATACAAAGTCTATTCTCTAATCACACTGCACTATCTTCAGAAATAAAAAAGGAAAAAACAGGTAAAATAGCTATCAGGACAGGTGAAAGCTCTATTTCCATAATGTTCTAGTTTAAGAAAAAAAATACAACAAAATTAAAATGAACAATTATGACAAAACTACATATTTGAGTCTACAGAACACAGCAAGATTTGTAATGCTAAGTATGAAGTAAGAGTGAAAATAAGTGAATTAAACATTTCATCTCAAGAAGCTAGCATGAAGAACAAAAAATACCTCAAGGAAAGCAGAAGAAAGAGATTAATAAAAAAAAATCACGGGGCGCCTGGGTGGCTCAGTCGGTTAAGCAGCCGACTTCGGCTCAGGTCATGATCTCGCGGTCCGTGAGTTCGAGCCCTGCGTCGGGCTCTGTGCTGACAGCTCGGAGCCTGGAGCCTGTTTCAGATTCTGTGTCTCCCTCTCTCTGACCCTCCCCTGTTCATGCTCTCTCTCTGTCTCAAAAATAAATAAACGTTAAAAAAATTTTTTTTAAAAATCAGAAACGTATGAATTATAAATCAGAGAAAAAGAAGTAACAAATAAATTCAATAGCTGTGTTCTTAAAAATAAAATAATAAGCTAAATAACCACTGGCATAATTGATTTATAAAAGAGAGACAGGGATAGAGAAATCACAAATACACAAAAATAAACATATAACAGGGGAAAAGTTCAGATAGGAATTAAACAATTACTAAAAAAACAAACTATAGCTAGCATAACTTACACTCTTTTGGCAGAACAGTCATTAATGAAATATGAATATTTTATTCATTCAAATGTATAATTATAACTGCAATTTAAAAACTCATCCTTTTTAGATACAATTCCTAATGAATCTAATCACTGAACTCATGAGGGACCAACATACAGATGCTTAATAATTACACATTTCGGAAGGAATAAGCAGAATGTTTCAGAAATCTATCCCTGAAAAAACATCAGGAGCTCATACAATTTTTATCAAGTATCTTGTGTTCTGCATCAAGTTCAAAATAGATCATTTCAAGAACTGTGAAGAGTCTGAGATTTTTCTAGCTCGTCAGATAACAAGTGAACCTGCTACAGTTCCATAACAGTGATAGAAGACACAGATGCCCAGATCACAGACAGAAGACCTGATTACTCATGACACATCAGACAGCGTAAGCTTCATGCTTGCTGTGTTTCCTCTCCACCTCCAAGTCTCAAGGCAGCAATGTGGAAGAAATCAAGTAGGTACTGTTCACATAGTGGGCTTGGGTCACAACTGAGAAACTCTGAGCTTAGGCAAACCTGACTAACACTTGCCACAGAAAAAGACATTATCTTTATTGTCCCATGTGAAAAAAAAACAAATCTGCCTTCTCCTCAACAGGAGATACTATCTCTATCTTTCAAGGCTGTTCACTATACAAACATCTTTGAAAACTTAGCCCATCATAAAAGCTATCGATGTTTCTGCTCACAGAGCATGTGGAAATGTGAGAGACCCACGGAGAATTATCTCCCAAGAGATAGCATGTATAAAAACAAAATATTAATTTCAACAAGATTAACTATACGTTCAGAAATTCATAAAATTCTTAAAGCCAGGCAATACTCTAAACCTAGAATGTCAACATTCCCAAATTATCAGGTATGGTTTTCACAGGTATATCAGTCAACTCTTTCTGAGTAATAAACTAGCCCAAAATTTAGTGGCTAAAAACAATGGTTTCTTATTTCTCATAAATCCCTGTGTTGGCTAGTTGGTCCTTCGGGTTCTACCTGGTTCACTCACAGGCTGCACCTTCTGCAGAAACTGGAGGCCTGATTGAGCTGAAAAGTCCCAAGTGGCTTCACTCACATGTTCAGCAATTTGTACTTGCTGTTAATTAGGAAATCTCGACTTTCCTCCACCTGGCCACTTACCCTCTAAGAGGCAAGATCAGCTTCCTTCTATAAACTCTATGGCATCATTCTAAGAGGCAGAAAGTCCTCACCTAATGCCACTTCAGACACAATCCATTAGTCAAAGCAAATCACGAAGCCATCCCAGATTGAAGGGATAGGAAAACAGTTTGGTTCTCATAATAAAAGAGCTGCAAAGAATTGTGACCATGTGACAATTCTAATCTATCACAATATGACTGCTAGATGCTTGGGATTTACTGCCTGAAGTAATCATGCAAAACAATGCCCAGATGAACACTGAAGAACTGTAATACAATGAGGCTCTGGATGAACCAAGAAGGCTCACAGTAAAAATCACAAAATAAAAATATTAACTCCACAGAATATGAATCACAAAGAAATGTCACCATAGCAAAAAGTTTGGCCATTCTGGTTAAGCAAAACTAAACCGTGTCCTCTACTGAAGAAGTTGTCAATCTTAATTAAGCAGAAAACTCATTTTTTGTGAAACCTCTCACTGGCATGGTGTTCCATATAACACTCTTTAGGAAAAGAGTGAATTTTAGAGTCCAACAAACCTGGTTTTGAATCTAAGCACTGCTACCAACAAGCTTTTGACTTGGAACAAGTTGCTTCACTTCTCTAAACTTGAGGTTCCTGAAACAAAACGTCAAGGTTCATTGTGAAGATTGAATGTAATAATGCTTGGTGGTGAGAGATATGTATTTGGGTAACCAATCTCAAGCCATCAAATACTACTGCTACTAAGAATCTCCATGTCTTCTAAATAATGGGTCTGTCATTCTGTTATAGGCATATATGGAGTATGCCCTAAAGTTGAAAGAAAAATGATAAAACTGTTTTTAAAAGGTGACTTATAGCTCACAATGATAGCTATAATCTTTTCTAACTTAATATTATCTATTGGAGTATAGTATTTGCGATTTAACAACAACAACAAAACGTGGCAGGCAATGGAGAAAAAGAAAACTGGGTATGAATCTTCGAGGATAAAAGACAAGGAGAAAGGTGGAGACGTGGGAAGGGACAGAAAACAAAAAAACATAAAGTGATTTTAGGAAAACAAATTTTTCCCAGTACTCTGGCAGAAGAGACAGCTTGATGCAATTGAGAGTCTGAAGTAGCCACTCCAAGGACCTTGGAAAGTCCTGGAAGCGATAATCACAGTGGATCACAGCGCAAGCTTACAAAAGACTGGCATGGAGAGCAGTAAGGGACTATGACTCCCCCTGGACATGAGAAAAACGGCCTCCTGTCAAGCATCAAGATTAGAGAACTGCTGTTTGAAAGGACTAGCTGTAAACACTGTTTGCCCCATCTTGATAAAATTGTCTCCAGCACACCCCCTGGAGACAGCTGAAGTTAGCACATCAGTGAATTTTACACAACTGGAAAATAGCAAGGGCTGAAATATAAGGCTGTACATCAAAGTTTTATGTAGGTGAGAAGTGGACTTTCAAAGGTGGAAAGGATTCTCAATGCCTATTCTTATTGAAAATGTGATATGTAAGTTATGTGACATTAACTTGTTCAAAATACATTCATGGTAGGGATGTCTGAGTGGCTCAGTTGGGTAGGCATCCAACTCTTGATTTTGGCTCAGGTCATGGTCTTCCAGTGCGTGGAATCGAGCCCCATACTGCGCTCAGCACTGACAGCATGCAGCCTACTTGGGATTCTTTCTTTCTACCTCTCTCTCAAATAAATAAACATTAAAAAATAACATTCATGATAAGAAAAACTACCAATCCCATACTATAAATCTTCCAATGCATTCTAGAGAGTGCCTTATTTGAAATGATCCATGCAGAAAAATTACCTGATGAATTTACTTTTTTAAATGCACTGGTTTAGGAATTAAGTGAAATATTTGGATATAAAATAAAAAACAGCTCAGAAAATATCATTGTTAATCTTTGGTGAATTTTTATTCTTTAAATCATTTATTCAATTCCTTTATATCCATTTGAATAAAGAGTTATATTTGTGTCACTCTTACTTAAATATATTCTGGAAATAACTTCTAAAAGTTTCTCCAATCATCATTTTCTTCATTTTAGAAATCATTCCAGTAACATTAGAGAACAACTCAAATGAAAAAGTTAGCTGAGCAGCAAGTTCTATATTTGTAAGAACACACAATATAATTTTCATTAAATGCTTATTATTATAGCAATAAATAGTATAACATGTTTGATGATGGAATCTAAGTATTTTTGTTATAATTAATTCATGGTTAGAAATATGGGGCACATGGGTGGCTCAAGGTTGGTTAAGCGTCCAACTCTTTTTTTTTTTTTTGACATTTACTTATTATTGAGAGACAGAGAGAGACAGCATGAGCATGGGAGGGGCAGAGAGAGGGGGAGACACAGAATCCTAAGCAGGCTCCAGGCTCCGAGCTGTCAGCACAGAGCCCAACGCGGGGCTCAAACTCACAAATGGGGAGATCATGACCCTGTCAGATGCTTTACTGACTGAGCCACCCAGGCATCCCTTAAGCATCTGACTCTTGATCTCAGCTCAGGTTTTGATCTCAGGTTCGTGAGCTCAAGCTCCGTGTTGGGCTCCATGCTAAACATGGAGCCTACTTAAAAAAAAAGGAAAGAGGAAAGAAAGAAAGAAAGAAAGAAAGAAAGAAAGAAAGAAAGAAAGAAAGAAAGAAAGAAAGAAAGAAAGAAAGAAAGAAAGAAAAGAAAGAAAGAAAGAAAGAAAGAAAGAAAGAAAGAAAAGAAAAAAGAAAGAAGAAAGAAAGAAAGAAAGAAAGAAAGAAAGAAAGAAAAAGAAATGTCCTCAATTAGTGATCAGATAATTCAAAAACTAATGCAGAAGTGAGAAATTCTGAGGAATAGTGACTGACCAATCACTGGGACAATTCATCTTCAAGTATTATGTTCTTGACACACCACCATCAGCAGAATATGAACATCAGTCCTATTTATGGCCAGAGAGTTGTAAGAAAGTGCTGGGTGTAGGGATACCACCTGTGTAAATGCTCACTGTCTCACCTTGACGATGAGATCTTAGGCCTCATTAGAAAACAGTGTGACTACCAGAAATGACCAGGCACAGCTCATAGCTAAGCTTCAAAGTACTCATTACTTGGAGAATTTTATAATAGCATGTTGGAACTAAACAAGATGATAATGCAGCCCATGCCTTTGATTATAATAATGAAGAATGCAGCAAATAAGAAGAAAATGATATAATAAGTTAAATATCATGAAATACATTTCTTAAAGCTCATGCAATATGCCATGACTCCTACAGAGGGACAAAGTAGACAGCTTTAAATATTGGCAGTTTTAGTAAGTTTCAATCATATTCCTGAACCTTGGGTATTAACCTATTTGATACCTAACATAAGTCTCATTCTAGAATTATCTTAAACATATCCACAATTTCCATCTCCAATTCCTTATCCTTCAAACTCTCTACAACTTCAGCTCCTCAACATCAGGTAAGGAAAAATTAACTGATCATCCAGAAGAGAGATGGGCCCTTCATCAGGGAGGGGTGCCCAGCATTATTAAGAGGTAGCCATGAAATTTTGCCACAAAGCCATCCACAGTAACACCACTAGAGTTTTCCAAAATCCATTTAGTTGGCTGTTGCTCAATATCACATAATCTGCATTTAGAAAATTCCCTCTGGTCAGAGTAGCCAAAATGAACAAATCAGGAGACTATAGATGCTGGAGAGGATGTGGAGAAACGGGAACCCTCTTGCACTGTTGGTGGGAATGCAAATTGGTGCAGCCGCTCTGGAAAGCAGTGTGGAGGTTCCTCAGAAAATTAAAAATAGATCTACCCTATGACCCAGCAATAGCACTGCTAGGAATTTATCCAAGGGATACAGGAGTACTGATGCATAGGGGCACTTGTACCCCAATGTTCATAGCAGCACTCTCAACAATAGCCAAATTATGGAAACAGCCTAAATGTCCATCAACTGATGAATGGATAAAGAAATTGTGGTTTATATACACAATGGAATACTATGTGGCAATGAGAAAAAATGAAATATGGCCCTTTGTAGCAACGTGGATGGAACTGGAGAGTGTGATGCTAAGTGAAATAAGCCATACAGAGAAAGACAGATACCATATGGTTTCACTCTTATGTGGATCCTGAGAAACTTAACAGAAACCCATGGGGGAGGGGAAGGGAAAAAAAAAAAAAAGAGGTTAGAGTGGGAGAGAGCCAAAGCATAAGAGACTGTTAAAAACTGAGAACAAACTGAGGGTTGATGGGGGGTGGGAGGGAGGGGAGGGTGGATGATGGGTATTTAGGAGGGCACCTTTTGGGATGAGCACTGGGTGTTGTATGGAAACCAATTTGTCAATAAATTTCATATATATAAAAAAAAAATAAACATTTAAAAAAACAAAACAAAAAAAAAAAAAAAAAAAAAAAAAGAAAATTCCCTCTGGCTATATCATCCCTCCTCCTGTCTTTACAATTCCAGACAAAGTAACTTCAGCACGTTCTATAACCATTTCCACCTTTAAATTTTTGTCTGGCAGGCTTTTTAATCCCAGGAGTCTGTTAAAAATAAAGCAAAGAATATGGAAAAAGCAGAATGGATATGTATCATTAATGGAAAAGAGTCCTTAAATATCACATGAAACTATATGACACCTTTCGAAGTGTTGAAAAAGTTGCTAAAACTCCAAGCCTAGAAATAATATTCTCTCTACTTTAGTTCTATCATATTACCCCTTACTTAAATTGATTCAGTCAATAATTGCGTACTGGTCAGGCAAAGACTGAGTGTAGCAAGACTGAGTGTAGCAGATATAAAGATGAAGTCTCTATAAAACTTACTGTACAGTTTATAGGACATATACATTATTAAATATAATTCAAAGAAGAAAATAAGTTCCAAAGTCCACAGGACACAGAGGGCATTATGCTGGGTACCTGGTGGGGGTGGGGTGGGGTACAGAAGGACAAAAGAAACATGAGATATAGTACTAAGCCGTCTAAGACATGACAATCTAATTAAGGATGTGAAATGTTTTAAGGGACCATATAATTAAAAATAAATGGTTAAACAAGAGCTATATGGTTATGTGCTTCCTTCTTCCCAACTCAACCTTGCCCTCAACCACTAAGTCTATTCTGGAGCCACCTTTCTATGGTTAACAAACTGCCTCTCTCCTGCCCTTCTGCACTTGACATACTCAGGCTTCCCCTAAACTTGTGAACTAGAAGCTAAATTATTCCCTAAGCCCTTCAAAGCCAGGAGTGAGGTAGACATTGTCCTTGATTTGAATGTCATTTACAAACTGTACAGGCAGGTTTCAATACCTTCCCCACCCAATATCCATTTGAATTGAAATACATTGAGACTCCTGAGAGTCAGAAGTGGATATTAGATGTCCTGAAACTCAAGGGTCTGGTTGACACTGGGTATTACGTGCCGAAAAGTAAGGTGAAGAAAATCAGAGAGAAAACAGAGGCAGAATACAGAAAAATGAGAGGAATCTTTAATATATCCTTTGAAAGGATATATATCCTGAGAACCTACTTTGTTTCCAGCGTCTTGATATTAAATCTCCATACATCAAATTAGTTTAAACTGTTTTGTTGATTTTCTCAGAAGAGACACAAGAGAATATAGACCATTACCAGGGCACTTGGGTGTCTCTGCTGGTTAAGCATCCCACTCTTGAGACTCCTAATTTCAGCTCAGGTCATGATCTCACAGTTCATGAGTTCAAGCCCTGAGTTGTCTCTGCACTGTTAGCATGGAGCCTACTTGAGATTCTCTCTCTCTCTCTCTCTCTCTCTCTCTCTCTCTGCCCTTCCTCTACTCACGTTCTCTCTCTCCCTCTCTCTCAAAAACAAAATAAATAAACTTAAAAAATATATATAGACCATTACCTTACCACATGCATAAAAATCCTATTTATTTTGAACTTCCCTAGTAACTGCCTGTCCCCCACATTGATTTCTTCTAGAATCCTGATCACTCCAACTAATCCAAATACTTTGACATATCACCTTGACCTTACCCCAAATACTGCCACAATGTTAGGTAACTTCAGTATCATGTTGATAACTGTGATGGTAAATTTTATGTGTCAACTTGATTGGGCCAAGGGATGCACAGATAGCTGGTAAAACATTATTTCTGGGTGTGTCAATGAGGGTGTTTCCAGAAAAGATTAGCATTTGAATTGTTAGACTGAGTAAAGAAGGTTCATTATCACCAATATGACAGGCACCATCCAATCCTTTGAGAACAGTGGAGAAAGGGCAAGCACTCACTCACTCTCTTTTTCTCAATCTCTCTCTCTCTTCTTGAATTGGGACATCCATCTTCTGCTCTCAGACACTGGAGTTCCTGATTCTCGGGCCTTTGGAATCTTGCATTAGCCCTCCCCCCCCCACCCCCTTCATCCCCCCACCCCCTACTCTCCTATTCCCCTCCCGTTCTTAGGTCTTTGGTTTCAGACTGAATTATACTACCGGCTTTCCTGTTTATCCAGCTTGCAGACAAGATATTGTGAGACTTCTTTGCCTCCATAATTGTGTGAGCCAATTTTATTTCCAATAATAAATCTCTTCTTATCTTGGTTCTGTCTCTCTGGAGAGCCCTGACTTATACTAACCCATACTACAATCTAACTGCTTAAAATTATTTGTTCTCCTTCCTTCCCAACCACATCATGGCCACATCCCATCACTCCCATCACTGGAAATTGCTTTAATTTGATCCTTAACCTCTCTGAGCTATACTTCCAGAACCCACTCCCTTAATGATAAATCCAGAGAACACATTTCAGCTCATGTGTTACTTGACCTTGCTATGGTACTGGGTCATCATCAGCCACCCTACTTGCTTGACACACTTTTGTCCCTAGGCTTTTCTGACACTGTGACTTCTTGATCTTCCACCTTCTTCTTTGGATGATTTCTCTGAGTCAACTTTATGGCTTCTTTGTGTTCTACCCCTTTATGTGGATGCTCCCCTTCTGTCTTCTGTGCCTGGGAAGTGTCTGTGGAGAAAGGCTAAAATGAGGCTACCTCATCTAATTTATCTACTATCTTTATGACAATGACTCCCCAAGTTTGTAGCCCAAATCCATGTTTACAAGCTATTTCTTCCCTATGTCCTTAGGTAGCTCATATTCTATATATAGAAAGCCAAATTCATCTTACTCCCCAATCTGTTTTCTCTCATTCACTTACTCAAGTCAGAAGCATGGCATACTTCTTAAATCTTCCTTCTCCCTTGCCTGTCACTTCAACTCATCACTGACTCCCACTCTATCTCCTGAGTATCTCTGGACTGAAGTTCTTCATGCTTTCCATTCTCTCTGCCATCACTGTAGTTTACAGGAAGCCAAACATTATATCAAGTAGAATATACTCAACAGGAGTATAATCCAACATGGGGCTTGAACTAAGGACCATGAGATCAAGAGTCCTGTGCTCTACCTGCAAGCACAGTCTTAAATAGAGGCATAAGCTATACTTCCATCATACACATGTTATAGAAGAAAGCTATTATACTCCCCTAAAATGATAGACTGCTTTGGGAAAACAGTGAAGCCATAATTCAAAAGCACTCAAGCTCTCTAAAACATTATGTTATCACTATTCCCTTAAAGAAATAATGCAGGAGGGACAGGGGGTTCCAGCTCTGCAGATTGCAGAGCCCTAGGCAAATATGTGAACACAAAACCATGTGTGTTCAGGACTAACAAAATTTCTTCCTTTTTTCCATTTTAACTTCTAGGCATGACATGAAGAATGATTCTAAATATTTCTAAAATATCAATCAGGGGCACCTGGGTGGCTCAGTCGGTTAAGCAACCAACTCTATATTTCACTCAGGTCATGAATTCACGGTTCGTGAGTTCAAGGCCCTGCATCCAGCTCTCTGCTAACAGTGTGGAGCCTGCTTGGGATTCTCTCTCTCTCCCTCCCTCTGTTTCTCTCTCTCTCTCTCTCTCTCTCACTCTTGCTCTCACTCTCTCTCAGCCCCTACCCCACTCACATGTGCTCTTTCACTCTCAAAATAAATAAACTTAAAATATATACATCAATCATACTAGAAACCCAAAAGAATAAGCTTATGGAAGAAAATAAATTATTTGTACAAAATCCTCTGAATTGTTTTACAGAACAATTAAGATAACAAGACTTTTTCTTCATAGACCAGTCATGGCCACAAAGATTCAGTGTTGAATATGTATCATCACTAGCATGTTTGATTATTATAACTGTAAGAAGGAAACAGGGCTTGCTGACAGAATATTCTAACATTAAATTGAGAAAACAGACATATGGGGTATTTTGCCTTTAGAATTACTAGGTAGGTTGATGTACCTTTGTCCCATAACTAGATAGCCACTAGATAAATAATGACTCTCTCCTCCAGTATCAATTTAGTCCAATGAGTTCTGCACTGCCATTTACTGCAGTTTCGTGCATTAGGACTAACCGTGCTAGTATATATTCCAACAGTTCCACATGTCCTGTGAAGCAGAGTTTCTACCATAAGGCCTGGGGGAAGCACACACACAGTTCCAAAGAATACCTGCAAACTGCTTAACCATTGATTAGTTACGGCAAAGTGCACAGTTGCAGAGAACATATTGGTTCTACTATGTAGGCACCTGGGATTTAACAATAAATGCCAGGTATAACTTGATCTGGAAACGATGAAGTGTGTGACTACTCTAAGATCTGATCTGACAGCTCAGCTCTATCTATCAACCTGTAGGATGCCTTCTAATGACCCCCCAAGAGCTAATTTATATTACCTGGCCCAAAATCAATTCACCTTTCATGAATTTCCTCAATGGAAAGCAATGACTTTAGCAAATAATTCAAGCTGTTGCTTCTTTTCTTATACAAATCTTTACTCTGTGTATGGCTTAAATAGTTCCTTGGTTCCAGATTTCTGTAAACTTGACTGGATAGCACACATACAAAGACAGAGTCCTACTCAGTCAAATTAAATTAATGTTGTAAGGACATTGCAAAGCTTGCCTGTGTCTGGGTGCCTAGAGCTCTCAATTTTCTTTTTAAATAAATATTTTTGGATAGGAATATTGATTCCAGAAACCACATCTAATTGATATCAGTGTGTCCACAGCTTAGGCCTGCCATCGTATCACATTAGGTTATATGCCTTCCTCAAAAAACCACCTTGTCAAATGTGTTTCAAAAATGCCTGACATATGACACTGGCAAATTCTAGGTGTTACATGACATTCTATGTCTGAGTAATAGGACATATTTCACAACATGTCTCTTACTCATTTTTAAGTCAGTTTTATTGAATGACGGTAGAAAAGAGAATATGTTTTAGATACTTTTTCTTTCCTTAAAACTATCACAGAAGCTTCTCTCAGAGCCAACAATGGCAAGTGTCACTAAGAACCAATGTCAAAAAGTAACGAGCATGTAACAGTTGATCAGTTCTAATGTTCTACTCAGGAGCCAGCAAGTCACAAAAATGTTCATTTTAACATATGTCCACCTCAAAAACCACTCACTTCAAACATCTTACCTCTCTTTATTTCATTCAGCTTGAAAGCAAAATTGGCACAGTCTTATTCACCACTGGAGATTAACTTCTAATAGAGTCGTTAGAGTACATATACACATATGAATTGTTTGCCATTTTTTCAGAAAAGGAGAAGTGCAGATTAAAAGAGAAATTGGCCCAGATATTCCAAATGCTTAGAATGAGCCTGAAAATTACATTCCTGAAAGCCTTTTTCAATTTAAGTAAAAATAATGAAACAAGCATTTACACAGAAAATAGCAGCACAAAGAACCATTAGCAAAAGCAGCACGAGCATTGAGGGAATAAATCAGACCAAGTTGATAGCTTTTCAGTGAAGTTATAACATTGATGAATAAAGAAACAAAGAAGATATCTTTTATGTTGTGGATATATTTAAGAATATTGATTCTCTATTACTCAAGAGTTCTAACCATATAACCAAAAAATAATGATAAGCAATTCAGTGTTTTGACCAACGAGGTAGCTACTTTAGTCAATGTAACCCTTCTGAAGTTTTAACAAAGAAGAATCAGTGCTAGTAAGTTTTTAATTCAGTTAAACATTGCTCTCTGATCTGGAAGTGACAGCATACCACATACTGAAATTTTTCTAATCACGTATCTAGGAAACCTGTCTAAAAGTCCCAAAAACAGAATATATCAATGCATCCATTTAATTTTAAGATACTAATATAATTGAACAAAAGAAAATTAGCCTAGAAAAATATAAATTACTCTTGGAAGACAAGTTTAGACTGAGAAAAAAAATATTTTCTACAATAATAAGAATGAGAAAATCTAGAAAATATTAATACTACAGTCTTGGGAAAAAGCAATAAACTATTTATTATGGTAAATAAAATTATTGAAAATAAATTACTTCAGAAAAAGCATTTGGCAAATGGTGAAAAGCTGAAAACTTTCCTCTAAGATCAGAACAAGACAAGGATGTCCTCTCTCACCACTTTTATTCAACATAGTACTGGAAATCCTAGCCAGAGCAATTAGGCAAGAAAAATAAATTGGAAAGGAAGAAGTGAAACTATCACTATAACACTGTTCAATACAACAATACAAAATCATATACAAAAATCTATTGCTATTCTGTACACTAATAATGAACAATCAGAAAAAGAAATTTTTAATTTTTTTAATGTTTATTTATTTTTGAATGGGGGGGTGGGGGTGGTGGGAGGGAAGGGACAGAAAGAAAGAGAAACACAGAATCTGAAGCAGACTCCAGGCTCTAAGTTGTTAGCACAGAGCCCAATGCAGGGCTCTAACTCACAAACCATGATATCATGACCTGAGCTGAAGTCGGACACTTAACTGACCGAGCCATCCAGGTGCCCCAGAAAAGAAAATTTTAAAAAAACAATTCCATTTAAAATTGCATCAAAAAGAATAAAATACGAAGAAATAAATTTGACCAAAGAGGTGAAAGACTATAAAGACTATAAGGTAAAAACTATAAGACACTGATGAAAGAAACTGAAGGGAACACAAATAAATGGAAAACTATTCCATGCTCAAGGATTAGAAGAATTAATATTGTTAAAATGTCCATACTACCCAAAGCAATCTATAGATTCAACACAATCTCTATCAAAATTCCAATGGCATTTTTCATGGAAATGGAACAAAAAAAATCCTGAAGTTTGTATGGAATCACAGAAGACCCCAAGCAATATTAAGAGAATAGACAAAACTGTAGCATTGTGGTCCTTGCTTTCAAACTATATTACAAAGCTATACTAATCAAAATAGTACATATTAGAATAAAATATCCCTAGGATATGCAAATCAAATGGAGCTACATGTCTTATATATAATAAAAACAAATATGTCTCTATAGGATGATCACACAATGATTTTACATTGGAAACAACAGAATTAGCAAAGCTATAAGAATGTAAAAAAACTATTTGAAACTCTGCTACTGGTTTATATTTGAGTATGTTTTTCTATTTGTTCTTCTCTAATGATGTTGGTAATAAGCTTTTCAAACCATCTTACCAATATTTAAAGTACTACATTCAAATTGCTTCGACTTTAATTATGTTTGTATTATGATATGCTAGTTGGCACATAATGAGAGGAAAACCACTTAATACCCATTTAGACCAAGAACGTTTTTCCATTACCAAACTTAAAATGATAAAACAATCATAGGAAGTGTGTTGTTGTCACTGTTGTTTGTTTATTTGTTTGTTTGTTTGTTGAGAGAGAGAGCAAGTGGGGGATGGGGGAGAGAGAGAGAGAGACAGAGAGAGAATCCTAAACAGGATCCATGCTCAGCATGGGACCCAATGTGGGGCTTGATCCCACAACCCTGGAATCATGGTGGAGCCAAAATCAAGAGTTGGATGCTTAACCAACTGAGCCACCCACGTGCCCCACGAAGTTCTTTTTAAAAAAGTAATCAGCCAAGCATTATTCTAATATCTACAGGACTAGGGATTTTAATATCTACAGGACTAAATCTACATGACTGAGGGGTTTTGTTTTTTTATTTTTTCTCTTACTAGATTTGTATTGTTAGAATGGTTCTCAACTGATTGACGGAAGTCTACTCTATAAAGGGCCATGTCAAAGTCAGTTTCCTAGGATCAACACAGCCACTCCTGTGCATAAGCTATAGTAATTTAGAATTAAGTATTTGGGGGTGCCTGAGTGGCTCAATTGGTTAAGCACCTCCTCTTGGTTTCAGCTCAGGTTATGATCTCATGGTTTGTGGGTTTGAGCCCTGTGTCCTGCTTCACACTGACAGTGTGCAGCATGCATAGAATTCTCCCTCCCTCCTTCCCTTTCTCTCTTTCTCACCTGTTTGCACATGTGAACCATCTCTCTCTCAAAATAAATAAATTAAAAACTTAAAAAAATATAGAATTAAGTATTTGGAATAATTACTTTTCTGTTGTTGGTTTTCACTGATGTTTTATCAAAGCCTACACTGTTTTTTCTTCCCATTTAGTCTAATAAGGATATTTGTAGAGATAAGTTGAAACATATGGGTAGAATCTTTTGCTCCTCCAAAACAGCTCAAAAAAACAAAAATTAGTGTCATCAAAATCGATAGGCTAAAATAGTCTTTTATTCTTTAAGTTAAAAGAAAGAAAAAAAAGGCCAAGTTCACTAGTAGAGATTTGATGATAAATTCAGTGGAATATTATTCAACATAAATCAGTAGAAAGCTTTGAGGACAAGTTAACTGTTTTTTCATTTCTGTTGCTGATTGGCATAAAATGGGCAATCCATAAATATTGGGTAAGGAAAGGAAAGGAAAGGAAAAACAGTCATGGGGAAGAAAGGAAAAAAAGAGTGGGAAAGGAGAAGGAGAGGGAGAGAGATAGAAACCACACAAAAGGCTTTAAATCTATGATTAGCTCAGTGTCTTAGGTTCTCCAGAAAGCAGACACTGAGTCAAGGATTCAGTGCTTCTAGTTTATTTGGGAGGAGCTAAAATACCCACATTGGATGGAGGGGTGGTACAGGAAGGTAGAAAAAGCAAACAATAAAAGATGTATTATTTATTTTTAAGTTTTATTTTATTTATATTTGAGAGAGAGAGAGAACATATGCATGTGGGAATGGGGGAGGAGCTGAGAGAGAGAGAGAGAGAGAGAATCCCAATCAGGCTCAGTGCTGTCAGTGCATAGCCCAGTGTGGGGCTTGAGTTCACGAACCGTGAAATCATGAGCTGAGCTGAAACCCAAAGTTGGATGCTCAATGGACTGAGTCACCCAGGTGCCTCGGTTCTTATTAATTCTTTATACAAGCCACATGACTATGTTGTTGTTGTCAAAGCTGGATCTTCTGCTAACTTGAAATCACTGTATTAAATGTCACATAAATTCAAAATAATTACATATGTATATAGGTTCACTATTTTCATTGTTGACTATTTGCAATCATTTCAAACTCCAGTCAGCAAAATTACCTTCAGGTGAAGTTTAACTTATGATTCATTAAGCATTCAGTAAATGCCTTTATGAGCAAAGCACGGGACTATACTTTGTGACACTAAGAAGGAATCAGTGATTCCTGTCCAGAAATTTATGACCTATAAAGGAGATACGATGGGTGTGTAGAAAAACTAAGATTGCTAAGTGCCATCACAGAAAATAAGCTATGGAAAGTCAGGGAGGGGATAGTTCATTTTGTGTGAGGGAAGACAAGACTTCATGGATCAGGTGGCATTTGAACAAAGCTTTAAAGCACTTCCAGGATTTAGATGTGTGGAGGGGATAACAGCATTCCATGCATACCAAACAGCACAAAAACATGGTGGCAAAATCATGTGAATGATTTACAGATACGAACATGGAGTTCAAACGTGGCTGGGGCACAGAATGTATACAAGGGAAAGAAAATGAGAGTCAGAAACAGGTTTGTTAAAGGTAAGGAAAGTGCTAGCACAACACTAAAAGGGTAGCTATTAGCCACATGTGACACCGAGCCCTTGAAATGTAGCTAGAAACTTACTTCAAAGACTTAATAGAAAAAAGAATACAAAATATTAATAATTTTTATATTGACCATATGTTGGAATAATACTTTACAATATTGGGTTAAAGTATATTTCTTTTCATTTTGTTAATGTGACTATGATAATTTTATATTACACGTGTGGTGCAACTTGTATTCTATTCTAGAACAATAGCTAGAATGTTTGTACTTTTTCTATAAAATGTTGGGGGCCTTAGGGTAAAGAGTGAATGACTGAGTGACATAATTATCTGCTTTAAGACGATTAATCTTGATAAAGGGGCGAGAGTACAGCAGAAAGAAGATAGAAAAACATACAAGAGGTAATGAGGCCGGTGTCAGTGGGTGTGCAGAAAAGGAGACAGATGTAGGTGATGTTGGGAAGGTGGAATTGGCAATATTTGGCATTAAGTCAGAAGTCATGTGTAGGAAAGGGTAGAAGTCAGCACGATGCCAAGTTAGTGGAAGAAGTGACTGAAGTAAGTGCAATGATGTTTAACAAAACAGCCAGAGGAAATTGGTTAAAAGAAAGGTGGGTTCAGCTTGGGGCATAATGAGTTTTAGGCCCATAGGACATACAGGTAGAGTAGATGAGTAGACAGAAATGTGTGAGAACCGATGCTCCTACAATTTGGGAGATTTTCAAAGACAATAAAGAGAAAAAAACACACACACTAACAGATTTTCTTAAATTGCAGTTTTTACTCGAGAAGCAAAGTCCTCTGTTCCTCTTAGATCAGGCATAAAGACCACAGCTTCATGTGTTATCAAAAACACTGTAACAAATTGTCAAATATCATCAGATAACGGTGTCTTTAATAGGAAGTTCAAGCTATGGAAAAGCAGAAAATAAGAGAAAACTCCATTTAGCTCTTATTTATTGTGCTCCACTAAGGGTCAGGCAAAGTACAGCATGCTGGAGAAGTGAACGTGAGTGAGGCATCACTCTGTCCCGAGAGCATTCATAATCACATAGTTTTTTCCTCAGGTAAAGTGAAAATGTTAGGGAATGATAAAGCTGCTACCAAAATTTGTCAAACCTTTAAGCTGTAAAGATTACAACATCTAACAGAAACAAAACCTGAGGCACAATGGGGCTGTTTCAAGAATGGTAGTGTTTTCTTTTCATTTTGTGACTGGTTTTGGTACAATACTAGCTTTAACACTTTTTTAGCATTCTGTATCTTTAAGCCTATTTTTTTATGTTGATATTCAGGAATCATTTCTTTCCAGGGGAGACAAAGCCTGTTTTGTGCTCTATGTGAAGTCATGTCTCTAATTTTAAAATATCATTTCCATGATCAAAGATACCCACATCAGCCACCTTACAATTAAGAAGACTACATCTTGCAAACTAGAAAAATACCATATCCATTCTAGTGAGGCAACTAACACCACCACATCCAATTCTCAAAGCATTAGCTGGAATTGTATCGTGGTCCAGATGTGACCGTATGGGGCCTGGCTGACCGTATGGTGGCTCTCTAACAACCATAAACAACATTCCGATGTTTGGGGACAGGGGATACAAGGACACTGAAGCCTTGAAGAATCATCGTATTCTCATGAAATTCTGATCTCTGGGGGGAAGGGAATAAAGAATGCAAACATTTTTCAAACAGAGAGATAGCAGAGAATGGCCACAGTTTAAGAAACTGAATAGCTATAAACAGAAACTATAATCATGCCTGACAGAGTGTGTTAAGTATTGCACACTGGCTGAGGGTGAGCCCACAGTTTTCCCAGATCCATATTGGTGGTTCTGGCAGAACGCAATGTAAAATTCCTTAAGAACAGAAGATACAAGTCTAAAGAAAAAAGTCCATGTGTGGCAATTTCTTACTAGTGACAAATTATATACTCACTTGAACTCATTACCCTTCCAAAAACAGAATAGAAAAGATAGATGCAGGCCCAAGGTCATGCTTTATGAGAATCCTGATGATATGTTCTAGGATATAGTCATGGGATTGGGGAGAGAGTTGATGGCAAGCCTTTATGCTTATAATTAACCCTAAAAGAAGAAAATATGATTGAATGATCATTCTAATAACATAAGAATAAATGATGATATGGTGACAGATCAGACAAAGGAGTTCTTTCTCAGAAGAAAGATATTACTGCAATTTTCATTTTAATTTGAGTTGAACTATTACTTGGTAAAACTCTATAGATCCTTCAAGAATATTAATTCAAATCTTCTAAGCTGTCAGCGAAATACACTATAACTTTTTTTTCTTCTTCATTACTTCAGAAGTCCTGATGGTAGAATGAAGATATAGCCCCCGTTATAGAAAATGGCATTTTACGTGACCCTTATGATGATTTTGGAAAATCAAGGCATTGATCTTATCCTCATTCCACATTTAAATTATGGCATAGTCAGTGCTCCTTTCTCATTGTAACATTTGTTTAGGTTTAATTACTGAACAATTAGAAAGCCATCTTGTTATATCAAATGCAAGATGTCAATTTAAAAAGAAATAAAATGTCTATATGACATGCTCCCTAAATACCAGCTAGGAGAAAGTCACCCTAGAACAAAGAGAATTTTAAAATTTTTATATTAAAATATCTTTTATTTGGAGGGAGATTGCTAACCTTTAGTGATCTCATTAAATTGCAAGCACTGGATGAAGTGCTGTACATAGATTCTGTCATTTAATTCTCATTCTACCTTATGAGATCCCAAAACAGGAATGCCAGGGATTGACATTACTAGAGATGTGGAGACCCAAGCAAGGTCTACCCCCTCTCCCACAGTGCACCACCTTCCCACCCCACCAATGCATGTTCCCCACCCCCACCCAGGTTGCTGTTCCTCTACCTTCTGAGGTTGGCTTGACTGGCTGCTACACAGCACAGACTATTGCCCTGACCTCCCTCTATAGAGGGAACACAGGTTAAAGGGGCAATAGTAAACATATGTCTTGGAGACTCCCATGGGAAAGTACTGATCCCATATTTATTAGACTAAAGTAAAAAATAACATTCGTAGGATTTTTCTTTGCCATGCTAATAGTTTCCTCTATCAAAAAGAAGCAGGAATGGAAAGAATGTAGCAGGGATGTTTTACAAAGATTGTGAGGGAATCCAATGCTTCAGTTATTTGCAAAGTCAGTGCAGGCAAGGAAGAATATAGAGTTCCTGAGGAAAGCTGAATTAGAAATTTTGGTTACGAGTAACACAGATCAAGCTGAAATCGTTTAAGCAAAAACAGGAGTGAGACGATACTGAAGATTCATAGGAAATACAAGAACAAGTTGAGAACACTGAGCTTGGAAAGCTCAGAATGAGAAAAGTTCTGATTATTAGAGTTCCTTAAAAATTCTGCTAGTGATAGCCAATAATCACATGAAAATATGCTCAAACATCATTAATTATTAAGGAAATGGAAATCAAACCCACAGAGAGATACAACTTCACATCCATTAGGACAATGGCTACTATAAAGGAAGGAAGGAAGAGAGAAAGAAAGTAAGTATTGGTGAGGATATAAAGAAATGGGAACCCTTGTACATTGCTGGTGGGAATATAAAATGTTGTAGCTGCTGTGGAAAACAGTATGTCAGTTTCTCAAAAAATCAGAGAAAATTACTGTAAGATCTAGCAATTCCACTTCTGGAATTGGAATATATATGCAAAATAATTGAAAGCAGGGATGCTCATGTTCATAGCAATAGCCAAAAGGTGGAAACACCCCAAATGTTCATGGATAGATGAACAAAATATGATATATACATGTAATGGAATATGATTCAGACTTAAAAAGGAATAAAATGCTGACACATGCTACAACATGGATGAGCCTTGAAGACTTTGTGCTAAGTGAAATAAGCCAATCACAGAAAGACAAATATTGAATGACTACACTTATGTGTGGTATCTAGAGTAGTCAACTTCATAGAAACAGAAAGTGAACAGTGGTTGCCAGGAGCTGGAGAGTGGAGGAGTGGAAGATTTTGTTTAATGGATACAGAGTTTCATTTGAGGAAGATGAAAAAGCTCGGGAGATGGATAGTGGTAATGGTTGCACAAGAAATATAAACATAGATAGGAAATGGACAGAGACAGTACTCAAAGAAGGAGGGAGCCCCAAAGTGTCCAATATAAAAGGCAACTTTTAGCAGATAAGCAGACAACTGGTATTTTTCACACTTCTACATGATATCATTTATTCTGACTACCTTGACTAAATATTTGTAGACCAATTCACATTTCAGTGTCACTTAATTGCTGAAATTATTTGAACTATCTCCATGAATCTTTCACATCCTTGGATACTTGGAGTGATACCTTGAAAAAATTATTTCATCATCTTTACCAATGTGCATATTGAACTAATAGAAAAGAATTGGGTGTTACACACACTAGAGTATTTTTCTAACTTTTTTATTTTTATTTTTCAAAAATATCAAGCCAAAGGGATACATTACTTAGTGCTTTTAGGTAACTAGCAAAACACAACCAGAATACTTTCTGAAGAATGAATATATAGTTGTCCTATATTTTTTCCAGGGAAACCAGGTAGATGGTCTCTTATCTACATAAGTAGCCATCAGAATGACCATGGTGGCCAGCTGAGAAAATAAACTTAGAAAATAAAGGGCAGAAATGAATGAGTGAAAGGTGAAGCATCTGCTTTTGGATTAACAAAAAGAACAGTTAAAGTCTATCAACTGAGGTTTTGTGTTCAGCAAATACAAAGTATATAAATTAGTTATGAAAAGCTCATGTGTGTATTTTATTCCAGAGTATTCCATCCTGACCTTCTAATTGCCTCAGAAGGAAACACTTTATCAAATTAGGCAAGTCAATTAGGGGCCATTCGGCCATATCTTTATCATAGTTTCTGCAGTGTTATCCCTGGAGATAATTGTCAATTTAGCTAAGAGTAAGTGAAGCTACAAAGAGAAAAAGACTTGTAAAACATCCTCTAAAATTTGAAAGTAAAAAACAAAATGAGACAAAGTAGAGGAGAAGAAAAAAGAAACAAATGTTTAGGTATTTACATTTTGGCAGTCTTTATACAGGTAGTAGCTGATAGATGCTATTTGACCTATTCTGAATTTAATAATTTCCATTTGAAACTAATTGTGTTTGTATTTCAACTACATCTTTCTGGGGAAGTAAAATTAAGAGAAATAAAATATAACCACTTATCATATTATTGTACAGAAATATTTTCTACAAAGTAATGCTTTTGTTAAAACGAGTAAAATGTTTAGTTGTGACAAAACTGAAGAATTTCCTCTTCTACACAAAAAAGGAGGAAATTTTATTTGAAAATTAAAATAGGTTAATTAAAATTAAAATTAAATTTTAAAAAAGATGAAAATTCAATGTAAATAAATGGTAAGCCACATTGTTTTACCTATGCTGACATTAAGCAACCAATACATAGTTTATTAATAGAGTGTTCTGTTACTTTACTCTCAACATTGCCCCCCCTCCCACTCAAAGGTTATACAGTATAGGAGTTAAAACACCCAAACCTTATATCCACACTCTCTCGGTTTAGCGTCCATCTCTGACACTACCTATCACTTAATCTCGCACTGCCTCAGTATCTTCATTTGGAAAATAAGGATGATGATGGTGGTGGTGGTGGTAGTGTGGTGAAGTTTGTTGTGAAAACTAACTTTACAAGTTTGTTGTGAAAACTAACATATATAAAGTGTTTATAATGGTGGCGGACACATAGAAAGTGATATAAAAGTATTCCCACTGTATGGGGTGCCTGGGTGGCTCAGTCAGTTGAGCGCCTAACTTCAGCTCAGGTCATAATCTCACAGTTGGTGAGTTTGAGCCTCACATCGGCTTGCTGCTGTCAGCACGGAGCCTGCTTTGGATCTTATATCGTCCTCTCCCTCTGCCCCTCCCCTTCTCGTGCTCTCTCTCTCTCTAAAATAAACATCAAAAAGATTTTTTTCAGTATTCCCATTGTATCTTCTAGTCACTACAGATTTTAAAGTCTGCAAGAGAAAAAAAAAAGTACCTAGTTTTATTACTTCAGGTTAATACCCATTTTTCATGTCACGTCACTTTATTTGGAAACACACATGCCCCTTGTTCTCCAACAGAGTCATATGAAACCAGAGGGTTCTCTCACTGGTGCTTCTAGTCACATTCAGCAGCTTCTTTAAATATTGTACAATTACATATGAATAAGTACATAAATATGTTAAAATGACATAACAATGTGAGTAAACCTAGAAAATTAAATAATTACATAAAGCAAATAAAGTCATTGCTGCCAAACTGAACCACTTATGTCAAAAAGAAGGGAAACTGCAGCAGAATTCTTATAAAATCACTTTATTCAACACTAAAATCTTTTTTTAATGTACAGTGTGTTTAAAATATTAACATTCTGCTAATGAATCAGGAACTGACTATTCATATTTCCTGGGGTTTTTTAAATTTTTTTATTATTATTTTGGTCAATGTTTTCATCTATCCTAAATGTCAATGTCCTTGTAATTTTTAACCTAGAAATCATCAGAACATAAAATGAAGAGTATTCAACAATACATTAGAGGAGAACAAACTTGTTCAAAAACAAGAAAAATAAGTGAGTTGAGCAATCCCTATCAAAATAACACCAACATTCTTCACAGAGTTAGAACAAACAATCCTAAAAATTAATTGTATGGAACCAGAAAAGACCCTGAACAGCCAAAGCAATCTTGAAAAAGAAAACCAAAGCTTGAGGCATCACAATCCAGGACTTTAAGCTGTATTACAAAGCTGTAATCATCTAGACTGGCAAAAGAAAAAAACAAAAACAAAAAAAACAAAAAACTGGCAAACAAACAAACAAACAAACAAACAGCCACTTAGATCAATGGAACAGAATACAGAACCCAGAAATGGAACCACATCTGTATGGCCAACTCATCTTTGACAAAGCAGGAAAGAATATCCAATGGAATAAAGACAGTCTCTTCAGCAAATGGTGCTGGGAAAACTGGACAGCCACAAGCACAGAAATGAACCTAGGCCACTTTATTACACCATACACAAAAATAAACCCAAAATGGATGAAAGACCTAAACATAAGACAGGAAGCCATCAAAATCTTAGAGAAGAAAGCAAGCAAAAACCTCTTTGACCTCGGCTGCAACAACTTCTTACTCAACACGTCTCTGGAGGTAAGGGAAACTAAGCAAAAATGAACTATTAGAATTTCATCAAAATAAAAAGCTATGCACAGTTAAGGAAACAATCAGCAAAACTAAAAGGCAACTGATGGAATGGGAGAAGATATTTGCAAACGACATATCAGATAAAGGGTTAGTATCCAAAATCTATAAAGAACTTACCAAACTCAACAGCCAAAAAAACCCAAATAACCCAGTGAAAAAATGGGCAAAAGACATGAATAGACACTTCTCCAAAGAATACAGCCAGATGGCCAAATGACACATGAAAAATGCTCAACGTCACTCATCCTCGGGGAAATACAAATCAAAACCACATTATACCACCTCACACCTGTCAGAATGGCTAACATTAACAACTCAGGCAGCAACAGATGTTGGCAAGGATGCAGAGAAAGAGGATCTCTTTTGCACTGCTGGTGGGAATGCAAACTGGTACAGCCACTCTGGAAAACAGTATAGAGATTCCTCAGAAAAATAAAAATAGAACTACCCTACGACCCAGCAATTGCACTACTAGGCATTTATCCAAGGGATACAGGTGTGCTGTTTTAAAGGGGCACATGCCCCCCAATGTTTATAGCAGCACTATCAACAATAGCCAAAGTATGGAAAGAGCCTAAATGTCCATCGACAGATGAATGCATAAAGAAGATGTGGTATATATATACAGTGGAGTATTACTCAGCAATCGAAAAGAATGAAATCTTGCCATTTACAACTACATGGATGGAACTAGAGGGTATTATGCTAAGTGAAATTAGAGAAAGACAAACATCATATGACTTCACTCATATGGGGACTTTAAGACACAGAACACATGAACATAAGGGAAGGGAAACAAAAATAATATAAAAACAGGGAGGAGGACAAAACAGAAGAGACTCTTAAATATGGAGAACAAACAGAGGGTTACTGGAGGGGTTGTGGGAGGTGGGATGGGCCAAATGGATAAGGGTCATTAAGGAATCTACTCCTGAAATCATTGTTGCACTATATGCTAACTAACTTGGATGTAAATTAAATAATAAATTAATTAAAAAAAGAAAGATAAGCGAGTTGTTAGGTAGAAAGAATCACACAATCATCCTTGGATGGTGAGTCTATTCATGACCATATTTCCATTGTCTAGAACTATGCCTGGCACACAGCAGGTATTTAAAAAATAGTTGTCAGGGGCGCCTGGGTGGCGCAGTCGGTTAAGCGTCCGACTTCAGCCAGGTCACGATCTCGCGGTCCGTGAGTTCGAGCCCCGCGTCGGGCTCTGGGCTGATGGCTCGGAGCCTGGAGCCTGTTTCCGGTTCTGTGTCTCCCTCTCTCTCTGCCCCTCCCCCATTCATGCTCTGTCTCTCTCTGTCCCAAAAATAAATAAACGTTGAAAAAAAAAATTTTTAAAAAATAGTTGTCTGAGTTTTGAATGAATGGATGGATGAAAATTATCAAGGTTCTGGATGTTGTATAAAGTGTCAAAAGCCTGGGAGAGGAACAACGTGCTAATGGGTATTTGAAAATACGGTGGGAAGTTGGCTTGTCACAATGACTGTGGGTGCCATTGGCAGTAATAGGTAGAGTCCAGAGATTCTAACCTCTCTGCAATATGGAGAGAGATAGAAAAGACAATTACAGGACAGTCCAGCACAATAAAGAACTTTTCTATCCTAAATGCAAATAGCCGTCCATCAAGAATCACTGGAGGCAGAATTACGGTGGAGGGATAAAAGAAACAAAGCAAACAAATCAGAACAAGAAAATCAGAAAGGCAGCGGCAGGACTTGAGTAGCTTTTGTAGTGATCAGGAGGTCTCTGCTGTGAGTGGGGAAGGAACTATTTAGAAAACTGAGCCAGGCTAAAAATGCCTAAAAATGTCTGAATCAGAGCTTCTGGGGTATATGTACAAGCTGCAGAAGAGACTGCAAGCACTTTTTATAGTAAAAACAAATATGGAATAATTATAAAGTAGGATGCAAAATTTCTTTAAATTAAGAGATTCAAAGAAATCTCTTATTTGTGGTAAGCACCTGGGGCATGCTCCCAAATCTCCATATAAACCACCCCCCCCACACACACACACACCCTTTACCTCCCACCCTCATACTGCCAGTGGGTGGTACTTTGGTTGAAACACTACCTCAGGTCTTGAGCTGTGAACAGTTCATCAGAGGTGAATAGCAGTACTAAGTTCGGAATAATGCGGGGGTAGTACCAGGGTAGGAGCAAGAAAAAAATAAGGCATCTAAAGGAAGGTGAAGATGTTTACAAGAGTCCATCAAAAACAAATTTCAAGGACAAAATATACAAAGTATGCAAAGTGGCAACATTAAGGCCTTAAATATTTCACTTATTATATTTTTACTGAACACTTCTATATGTATCAGGCATTGTGCTAGGCCCAAAGGATAGAGACGAACAAATGATATAACTTGACCCTCATGAACCTTAAAATCTATCGGAGAAGAAGACATTAAACAAGTGAACAATAATGGAAACTCACAGAACACTTAGAAGATAGCAAGGGGGTCTCTTTCAGATTGAAGTGTGAAAGTCTCTAATTTCTTTAGAAACAGAAAATGGCATTAAAAGTAACAACATTTCTTTCAGATGTTATATAAGAAATAGTAATAGACATTTTCCCTTTCCCAGACATTTTTAAAAATATCCTAAAAAGGGAGAAAAATGACCAAAAATAGCAATCTTCATCATCATAGTGATAGTGATTTTCTTCTGAGGAGCTTAAAGTACTTGTTAAACATCACTTTATATTGAAAAGAAAGCAAATGGACTATTGAATTACTAGCATTACTATCATTATTTGGATAATAGCATCTGTAGTGAATTTTAAAATAGTTGAGAAAATCAAACATCTAAGTAACATAAAAAGGTACAGGTGTTTCTCCTATTTTGACCTCTGAACGTCATTTTCTCTATAAAAATACCTGGGTGACTGAGTTCTGATATCTCATAATGTAAATTATACCAGCATGAGCTTAAGACACCATAACAATTTAGAAAATGAGTGGCTAAATAGGAAATGTCACACTAACCTATTAGTCTGGACACTCAATGCTCATGACTCACAAATGGAGCGGTTATTTCAGTATCGGCATCTGTGACAAGTCCCAAACCAGTCCTCCAAGCAAATTAGATTCTTTGGGAATAAACACTTAAACAGCAGAGCAATTTTTATTAGTCAGTTCTTATCAGTCAGTGATTAGTCCATCACTATGGGTGTTGAAGTCATTTGGCATATAGATGGCAACGATGTCATCTGTCTGAGCTGTTGGCACATTATCACTAATACTTGTCAACTAGTAAGTATTTGATTCTTCAAACGCATAGCTTTAGTAAAACTTTCTGAAAGTGAGACAGACATAATCTTGATATCAGTATAACTGAGTGTGTTAAATATATGCTCCTCTAAAGAGGCAAAATAGCTTTTTGGAAAGTAGTTCTGCTAGACAGGGACTTTGGAGTCAGATGGAATTACATGTCATTTCTGTCCCCATACTTAATAGCTGGGTGAATGTGGACAAGCTAACTTTTCAAACCCTCCATCTCCTTCACCACAAAGTTGTCATAATAACAGTTCCTACTTCATGGATTGCTGCAAGAAGTCAAGAAATAATCTATGAAAAATGCTCAGTTACATATAATCTGCCATAAACCTCATTATTTACACATTAAAATGCATTTAATAATATATTAGAAAGAACAGTGTCTAATATAACTTGGGATAGCAGTAGGTTTAACATAACCTCAAAGATCAGTATCATCAGCGTTGCCAGCCACTCTTACCAGAGCAGTGGTTTTTGAGGAGACTCTGAAGAATTCATTCAGGAGTTCTGAGGTGTTACTTAGGGTAGAGAAGGCATGAAATGGGGTGTTGTGGGCAGGGGTGGCCGGCTGGGTACATGAGAATTGGTAGGACAAAAACAGACTGACACAACCCTTTCCTCAGGTTCACCAGAGCCTCTCAATGTCATCTAACACTTTTGATTCCTCGCTTTCTTTTACACTCATATCCCAACCATCAGCTAATTGTCAGACCCGACCCTCAAAATAAATCTAAACTTTGACCATGTCAGGCCACCTCTAACTCCACCACTCTAATCTATACCACCAATCATTTTCTGTTGTTCTCTCTTCAAATCCCAGCTCTCTTACAAATCTGCTCTCAACACCACAGCCATAGTGATCCTGTTGAAACCTGCATCTGATCTTGTCACTCTTGTACTCAAACCATTCCAATGCCTTCCCAAAATCATTTCCATGGATCTGCAGGATCACCCCTACCTCTCCAATATCATTCCCTACCTACCACACTCCTCCTTCACCTTCTCAGCAAGGCTGCTGTTCCTCCAACATATCAAACACAGTCTTTTCTCGGGACCTTTGTACTCATGATGCCACTGTCTAGACCACTCTTCTGAATGGCATCCACACAGACACTTCTTCCAGATGTCCTTTCAGATGACTTTACCAGTACTGCCTTCTCTGACCCTCCTCCATAAACTAACTTCCCCATCACTACCACTTTCTTTCCCTTCATCTGTGCCTATCACCATTACCAGACACTTCTATTATTCACTGTTTCTCATCTGATCCCGCCACTAAAATGTAAATTCCATATGAAAAGGGATTTCTTTTTTCATTTTGTTCATTTTTGTATCCCAGTACACAATAGGTGCTTAACTTTATAACTGATTAGCAGAGAGCAGAATAAAGCAGTATCCTGGTAGGCTCTTAGGAAGTGAGATGACAGTGGTGCATCTCACTCAGATTGGGACTCCAAGAAGAGAACCTGATCAGAGGTGTATTAGTTCTCTATTATTGTTTAGAAAATTACCCCAAAAGACAGCAACTTAACACAGCAAGCACAGAGTTACAGAGACATGTAAACAAATTAGCTAGGTGGTTCTGGCACAGGCTAGAACCTGTGCAATCTATCTATTGCAATCAAGCAATCATCTTAGGGGTCTACTGTGACTAAAGAATCCACTTATGAGTTTGCTCATGTGGTTGTTATAGCAGGGCTTAGTTCCTCCTTAGTTGGCATCTGGAGGTTTCAGTTCCTTGTAACATAAGCCTCTCCATAGGACTACTCACAAGCTAACAGCTTGCTTGCACTCACTGCCCATCCCTTCAGTGAGACATCCAAAAGAGAGAAAGTGTAAGCAAGAGAAAGCTTTCGAGATAGAAGCTGCAGAATTTTCTAACTTAATATCCAAAAGTGACATGCCATCACTTCTGCCATATGGTATTGGTTCATACACATCAACCCTGGTACAATGTGAGAGAGGACCACACAACTGGGTATATACCAGAAAGTAGGGATCATTGGGGCCAGCTTGGAGGCTGGCCAGCACAGGGGACAAATTGTGAGTTCAGCAAAAGACAGGATAACTTTGAAAGGCTTTCAGATATTTAGGGGAAATGTCAGAGAGACGGTAAGTTCTAGGAAATGAGGACAGGTCAAGGGAACCAACATAACATCCTAATTTAAGTGTGCTTCTATGGTAATGACAGCTTGTGATTCAAATTTATTATCCTGAAATCTCAAAAAAAAACCAAAAAATAACAATGAGATTAAAGTTGATCTACTTTCATTTCATTTTGTACCACTAATCTTGTTATTTCTGATGTATGAACTTTGAATTATATATATACTTATTAAAATTTAGGAAAATCTCCCACTCCACAACTAGTAACTATATAATTAAATGGTACTAATGTTAATTCTTTCTAGTAACAACACTTAATGGATTAAGAAATATCTGTAAAGAATAAAATTAGAGGGGCACCCACATGGCTCAGTTGGTTAAGTGCACAACTCCTGATTTCAGCTCAGGTCATGATTTCAGAGTTCGTGGGATGAAACCCCACGTTGGGTTCTGCACTGACAACTCAGAACCTGCTTGGGATTCTCTCTCTTCCTCTCTCTCTGCCCCTCCCCTGCTCTCTCCCTTTCTCAACGTAAATAAACTTAAAAAGTTATTATAAAAAGAGAATAAAATTAGAATACATAAAATCCATTTTACATTTATCCCACATCATTGTGAAGTTTGAGATCATCAGGCAAAAACAAAAGCATTTCTCTACCTGACTCAAATCTTCTCGATTACCTTTTATTTCAGAGAAAAAAAGAACAATCCCTCCAACTGTGCCCTTGAAGCCACCTGGCCCCACTTTCTCTGAGAATGTGCTCAAGAATGATCTCCTCATTTCTCACTTCTCTAATTACATGTTCTCATAGGATTGTTCCCCCCAACTCATAAACATATTCACACCCTCTTCTTAAACAACCTTTCCTTAGCTTTTCCATCACCAGCTACAATTTATCTGCTTTCATTCTTTCTCTGCCAAACTTTACAAAGAAAATATACTAGCAACTTCCTATGTTTTCCCTTCCATTTACTGAAATCCATTATCCATTCTTATCTGCCCTATTGAAACCTCTCTCCTAAGGCCTCGTGACCTCCTAGCCATCAAATCCATTGCTTTTTCTCACTTTAATCTTTCTCTGCAGCACTCAGTTGTGTCAAAAAAACTTCTTGTATCAAATCCTTACTTCTAGGTTTTATTATAGGCTCTCCTGTTCCCATCTCCCATCTCTCTTCTCTGTCCGGGGCTACTCTGTCTCATGGCACCCAACTAAATATAGGTATCTCCCAAGGATTGAACCATTGATTTCTTCTCTTCTTTCATGTTTTGTCCCTTGCCAGTTTCACCCAGGCTCGTGATTTCAAATACCACCTGGATGCTGATGATTTCTCCTTATCTGTTTATAACTCTTATTTATCTCTCAAGCTCAGCCCCACATTTTTAAACTATAACCCCACATTTTTTACTGAACTCAATATATCTCCTCCATCATGGGACACCATCCTCTGGAAACCCTAGGCTGAAAACATTTGCAAACTGTTAGCACTTCACTTTTCTTTGACTGCCAACATGTAGTCAATAGTCTTTCATCGTTCAAAACACCTGTAACATTCATTACTTCTTTATCCTCACCACCACTATCTTACTTTAGGCCTTTGTGATTTTTAATCTGCAACACTGGCAGAGTCTCCAAATCTCCCTCCTTTTTTTCCTTCCATGTTCTTTTATACACAGTGCCAGAACCTTCTAAAACATTTCTAAGAGGACTTACAAGACAAAGTCCAAACTCCTTATTTTGACATATTACTCTCTCCATTAAGTGGTCTGGACTTAGGTGTCACACTGCTTACCAACCTCACAAAAATACTCCAGCCATCTTGATTCAGTTTCTGCTTTTGAATGAACTCAATAATTTAAGGCTCAATACCAATATCTGAAATGGCGAAAATAGTTGTTTGGCCTCTGATTAATCACATTTTTATCTGTTAAAGAAAGAAAACTATTCACAACACTTTTTATAGAAGCAAGGGAGGCTATCACAATAGGTACAGGACAACTACAATGGAGTTTTGCTGTTAAGGGAGAGATTTTGCACTCAATTCTGAACACAACAAGGAAAAGTGAGAATTAATAGCCAAGGAGCAGGGTGGGAGTCAGTTGATGCACAATTACTAAGAGGACACATAAGGAGTAAAGGGGGATTCTAGCTAAAATAACTCAATAGGATTCTTGGTGAAGACAGGCCAGGGTGAACAGACATCATCTAGGGGATGGTAGAAGATGAGGAACCCAGTCTGGAGGATGGAAAAAAATCAGATATTAAGTGTGGGGATTCTAGCTAAACTGACTTAGCAGGATTCTTTCTAAAACTGGATAATGAAGGGGCACCTAGGTGGCTCAGTCGGTTAAGCATCCGACTCTTGGTTTCCTCTCAGGTCATGATTTCACAGTTCATGAAACCGAACCCTGCATTGGGCTCCATTCTAACAGTGAGGAGGCTGCTTGGGATTCTCTGTCTCCCTCTCTTTCTGCCCTTCCCCCACTCACACTGTCTCTGTCTCTCTCAAAATAAATAAACCTTTAAAAAAATATTTTTTTTAATTTTTTTTAAACGTTTATTTATTTTTGAGATGGAGAGAGACACAGTATGAACGGGGAAGGGGCAGAGAGAGAGGGAAACACAGAATCGAAAGCAGGCTCCAGGCTCTGAGCCATCAGCCCAGAGCCCGATGCGGGGCTCGAACTTGTGGACCGCGAGATCATGACCTGAGCTGAAGTCGGACGCTCAACCGACTGAGCCACCCAGGCGCCCATAAAAAAAATATTTTAAAAAATAAATATAGGGCACCTGGGTGGCTGAGTCACTTAAGCATCCAACTCTTGATTTCAGCTCAGATCATGATCTCGCAGTTCATGGGTTCGAGCCCTACATCAGGTTCTGCATTCACAGTGTGGAGCCTGCTTGGGATTCTCTGTCTCCCTCTCTCTGACCCTCCCCTGTGCCCTCTCTCTCTCTCTCTCAAAATAAATAAATAAGCACTTAAAAATAAAAAATAAAATAAGGGGCACTTGGGTGGCTCAGTAAGTTAAGCAGTTGACTTCAGCTCAGGTCATGATCTTGCTATTCATGAGTTTGAGCCCCATGTCAGGGTCTGCACTGACAGTTCAGAGCCTGGAGCCTGCTTCAGATTCTTTGTCTTCCTCTCTCTCTGCCCCTCTCCTGTTCACTCTCTGTCTCTCAAAAATAAATAAACATTAAAAAATTAAAAATAAAAATAAAAATAAGTAAGTAAATACAACTGAATAATAAAGTCACAAACACTGAAGACCAAAAGTCAGGTTCTACTCCAAAGAAGACACACAGATGGCCAACAGACATGTGAAAACGTGCTCAACATCATCTACCATCGAGGAATATAACCATAATGAGATAGCATTGTCATATCTGTCAGAATGGCTAAAATCAAAAACACAGGAAACAACAAATTTTAGCAAGGATGTGGAAGAAAAGGAAACCTCATGCACTGTTTGTGGGAATGCAAACTGGTGCAGCCACTGTAGAAGACACTATGGAGGTCCCTCAAAAATTTAAAAATAGAAATACCCTATGATCTAGTATTCACACTACTAAGTATTTACCCAAAGAATACAAAAGCACTAATTCAAAAGGATATATATGCATCCCGATGTTTATTGCAGCATTATTTACAATGGCCAAATTATGGAAGCAGCCCAAGTGTCCATGAATAGATAAATTAATAAAGAAGATGTGATACATATATATATATACACACACACAATGGAATATTATTCAGACATAAAAAAAGGATGAAATCTTGCCATTTGCAATAACATGGATGGAACTAGAAAGTACAAGGTGGAGAGAAATAAATCAGTCAGAGAAAGACAAATATATTATTTCATTCATATGTGGAATTTAAGAAACAAAACAAAGGAAAAAAAGAAACAAACCAAAAAAGAGACTGTTAACTATACAGAACAAACAAATGGTTACCAGAGGGGAGGTGGTTGGGGGATGGACAAAATAGGTGAAGGGGATTAAGAGTACAGTTATCTTGATGAGTACTGAGTAATATATGGAATTGCTGAATCACTATATTGTACACCTATATCTAATATAACACTAACTACACTGGGATAAAAAATTTTTTAAAAATGAGGTCTTACATGAGAAGAATTCTCTTTGAACTGAGTAGAGTTTGGTTAAGGAATCTTTGTCAATCTCAGCTGAATTCAGTTCAAATACTAACAATCCAAACAAATGACCCCCAAGTCTCATTTTTCTGAAGAATAAGAAATGGCTTTTGGTGAAAGATTTCCATCAGCACGTTTAATTACTCTTTATCTGCAAGAGGACTGGCTTTTCATCATTCAGTCAAATGCAAAGTTGTACTCTGTGGCTTTGTCTAGTTAGAATGGTAATAATCTAACCACGTAGCCAATCTGAAACACATCGTTTTCTTGGTTTTGTAATGAAAATAAAATGTTAAACAATATGTGGGAATGTGCCATTAGACATACTTTTGTGTTCACAAATACAATTACCTACTAACAAAATATTGTTCATTTGATCAGTAATACTTTATGACTTAATCTATGAATTTAGAAGTAAAGTCATTGATAATTAAAGTCATCAATAATTTCATGAGCTAGAAATTCATGAAATTATGTAAATTATAATTCTACAGAATATTGGCTAATACCATCCATGTCAATATCTGATACCATACTCAAATTTAAACACATTTTAAAGAATGTGAAGCTCCAGCAAATTAGACAAGAAAACATACCACTCAAACCAAAGTATTCTCCTTTTCTGCCTGATAGTACACTAAAACTGAGAAAAGTTAGCAAACTGATTGATCATTCCCACAGCCCATTTTCTCAGACTTCACATGTGAATTCTTTCAGGCGCTCCAAGGTACTTTCAGCTCCACCAGCCAAGTCTTGGTCCTCACATTCCTGTCTGTAGGCATGAGCCTACTAGTAGTGGGTACAGAGCTCCTTTCTTAATATGGCTGGTTCCCAATATGACCCAGTTGGGCATAGAAGAAATGTGTTTTGCTTATATAACAGAAACAAACAAACAAACAAACAAACAAATAAAAGAAGTCTTCCTTTGACCACACTTTAGTAATTTTTTGCTACTTCCTAATATGTGTAAAACTTACACATCACATGTATCATGTTGACCTGAAAAGAAACATTTTACCAGAACATTCTTTGACAAGCACTGGTGGGTCATCCAGGAAAGGTGTGTAGACCCACCTGGGTCAGAAGACTCCGTGTGAATCCCAGTACTCCTGCCTTTCAGCTCAGTGACTCAGCATGTCACATATTCTCTTCGACCTTCAGTTTCCTCAGGAGTAAAACAGAGGTAACAATTCTCTTAGGTGATAGTTTTGATTGATGTGAGTAAAAAGTGAGATAATACACTGTGAAAACTAAAGCAATACAAAAAATAAGGCATTTTTTTTATGAGCCCTCAGAAAATCTCTCCTTAGCAAAAACAGACTCCTCAGGTCACATTCACATCTCTCTAGAAAACTGATATTTCTCAGGTTGAAAGAAACCTAGCTCCATGTGTCTCTGTATGAAACTGAAAAGCAAGTGCATTTTGATTGACTAATGGCTGTATAACTTTGAAGAAACTGAGCTAAAATAGGATTTAGGTAATATTAAACTGAAACCGAGTGATATTAGAGGCAAGAAGTTCTGCTAGGTTTCAGCTTAAGAAGCTAAAAATATGAAATAAAAATATGTATTTCTTTCAAAATCCCTACAGAGGTTGCATTTATTGGTGTCAACCAGTCACATTCTAAAACCTATGGATCACTTGAGGACCAATGGTAATCTTCCTGGAAAGGAAGAAGAAAACTTTAATTTCTTTCTCTCCAAATCATCTCTTCTCTCATATGGCAACATCTTTCCTCCTCTTATGGCCATCCAAGAATAGAAAGCTAATGGTATATTCCCTATGTTCCAATAATCAATATACTTCTCTCTACGTTCTTCTTACTCAAACCACATCTACTTATAGTGATGGTGGCTAAGTTTGCAGGCTAGAAAGACCTTGTTTATATTTGCATATCCATTACAAATACAAAGGAATAAATATAGATATAACAATTACATGATATATATATCATATAATTATATACCATATATATCATATATTATATAATTATAATTATGTTATATAATTATTATATATCACATAATTATTATATATAATATATCATATAAGACTAGTTGAAGTTAACCATTATCTAGTCACTGAATATTCTGAAAGCACTGGTTTACCAATAATGGCCAAAATCTTAACACTTAAAAGAAAGGACTCACTGGTGGACTATGATTACAGAAGACATTAGAAACAGGGATAGTATTAAGGCAAAAATGAAATGAAATTTTCCTTTCAGCCCTTCCACTTCCCTGACATCCTTCCCCCACAGCACTCTCATGCTATTCTTTTGTTGCCCAGATAATCATCACACCCACACACACACCCTACCAAGACCCTTCATGATCCTTGCTAAATGCCATAAAAATCTTTGTCCACCTCCTTTCAAACACAGCTCCTTTAGTACCACTTACCTGTCTTCTGATTAACAATTCTCACACAAATATAAAACAGAGTTACCTCCATTATTATTGTGAATATTGACATTTAAATATATGGACATGCACACTTATATATAAATACTCAAATGACTTATATCTAAAATGCCAACTCTCTGGTTGTGGCTTTTATGGATTGTGATAGTCTAAGTGCAAAAGAGATATGTAATGATAAAAAGGTGATAATAGGTGGATAGATGATAGGTAGATAGATAGATCGATAATAGACACAGACAGCTAGTCAGGCAAGCAGTCAGAAGACAAGTGCATATATTTCTGTGCATGTTATATGTATACATGTTCCTATTTGGAGGAGGATACTCTTTAAATCACACTACTTAGGCAGCCTCCTTGTCTATTATATGTGAGTAAGGTCAGCCATGGTAAGAAACAACTGTTTTCTCCCTGAATAATGTAAAACATCAAACAATGGACAAGACCTTTGTAAAATGCTTCTTATAGTGCAAACTTGTATCTTTCTTTAATATGAGATGAAAATGATTTCTAAAATTGATTTTGAATACTCAGATCATTCATGACTGTAGCACTTTATATTCTGAAGTCTCTCTCTGATATATTGCCTCTATGACTAGTTTGCCAGAAAAATCATTTCTTTTAATGTTTTGAAAAAAACATAAGCTGTCTGCTTCAAGAAACTACATTGGGGTTCTCTTTCAAAGATTACATAATTGGGAAAATATCTAGAGTATTTAGATCTAGCTATAGAAAATAATTACATTTAAGTCAATCATACAGTATTTATGTTTTATGCAACCCTTGAAATCAAGGAAGTAGAGCTTCAGTTTTACGATGAAGTAAAGCATATGTATAACTAAACTGACAGAGCCACACACAGCCTGTACCTGATAGATTGCTTGTGGAAGTATCTGATGTACATGAAATTAGGAATCATGAGTTCTGTTCCACTTCTCTCTATAGTTACTTAACAAAACAACCACTCTGGATTTCCATTTTCTCCTACCCACTCGAGTATTTTCCCTGCCTGCTATACAGGGCAATGCTGAGAACCAAATGAAATAATATATTTTAAAACACTGCACTGCTTCATTATTACTATTTAGGTAAATAACATTATAATTATTTTTGGCTTTTCAGGAAAACAGAAACTTCCACCTTTATTATTAACTTCCAGAAATAAACACTTTGAGAGTAGCTTAAATTTTTCGACTAGCTGGTAGAAGTGCCAAACTACAGACATGAGGCATAAAGGCCTTAGTAATGACAGGGTTTGTTAAGTAATGGTTTAAGATCTTACAAGTTTTAAGGCACAGTTTTTAAGGACAGTGGGAAGCCTGCAGGGAGTTGAAGACCTAACTGAACCAAACCTAGTAAAGAAGGAGTGCTTAGGTAGAGTTCATACGGCTGGCTTAGGGTCTTACCCAGCGAACTCACCCTCCCTGTAACTCTAAACTTTAGTCATATGTCCCAGTCCTTGAATTCCCTAAGTAGCTGACCTCAGACTCACCTTCCTCCCCATAAAGAAGAATCTCTTTAAATAAGATTCAATCTCCTTGCAACCCACTCTCTCTCCACAGCTTTATGCATTTTATAAGCATACAGAATAGAAAAGTGAAGACAATTATTATAAGCTCAAAATTTATCTCCCTAAAATATTGCTTTCGCCTTATCATTCTGCTCTCCAAAATCTCCACTGTCTTGTTACTAACCTTAAGATGAAGTCCAGTGGCTTAAGCAGCCTACAAGGTTCTGCTCAAAATGGCTTCACCTGTCCATTCTCACATCACCTCTTAATGCCCCAACGCAAGTGTGGTTAAATACTCATGCCCATTCCCTCCCCAGCTTCACATGCAATTCTTTCTCTCTACCTATTCAAATTCTACCCAACACTAAAGGCTACCGTAAAGATCTCTGTCTTTGTCAAAGACCTCTCTAGTTATTTCAAACCAATTTCATTTACCAACATTTGAAGTACTTGTTTGCATCCCTCCCTCATTTTTGCCTTTTGCTACTGATTGTTTCATGAGTATGTGTCTAGTTTCCACCTATAAATTATAAGCTCCTGAGAGAGGGATGAACTGGAAAATAGGGACAACCTTCAGAAGCACTGCAGAAAAAAAACAATTAATAGCACAACCTACAAAAATGAGGGTGAACATAAGAGTTAATACTGCCATCTTCACAGACCCCCAAAATTTCTATAGTATTGTTTTATTCGAGGGGATGATGATTTTGTTCTATCTACTATGAAGGACACATTTTACAGTGAGTTTGAGTTTTTATCTTCTAATGCTATGTTTGTGTATAATTCAGTCATACTTTCCTGAAAATGCAGCAAGTGTCAGAACAGAAAGACCAATTGTTCCCATTAAGACTGTTGCCAAGGCATATACACAGATATCATTAAAGATTAAAAAAAAAGATCTGAGGCAATTACAGTTTAATTTATACCAAGTGTAGGTGTTGATAATATTTCTGAACATCTTTAGCTATTTGTCATTCATTTCTTCCGCTTGAAATCTTTGTCTTTTGAAAGTCAAGGAGAAATGAAGCAAATAAGTAGAAAATTTCACCAAATTTTAACCCTTCCTCCCAAGCACTTTACATCCTAGTGCTCATCAGATTTTAGAGGGCTGTGAATATACCACTGTCAAATCCAGACCTTTGACGTACAAGAAAAATAAATATGTGCATAGATTGATCATGTTTCTCAATGATAAGTCTTTTTAAGTTAAATGAAATAGACTTAAAACTCAAGATATAAATACTCTGGGTCCATGTCTATCACTTAGCTAAGGCATTTTATCTCATACATTTTACATTTTCCCACAATTTAACATATTTTAGTTTGTATCTTACACAGCAGATTAAAGGGAAACTGGAAGAATGAGGAGTATCAAAGAGAATGCCAAGAAGGCCAAACTCTGGAATTCTGGGAAATAAAGATAAAAGTTTGTATGAACAGCTGTGATACACCAGGTTTTGAGGCCAAGTAGACAGATTAAAAAGGAACATTGAGAGAAGAGTAGAAAATTCAAGTACAAAATCACAAATTAGAGAATTTAGCAAAAATATACAGATGGAGAAACCAAAGGAAACCTGTGCAAAAGCTAATGTGGGTGGAATATTTCTAGGTGAAAGTTATCTATTTGTCATTAAGTTGAGTTTTTTTAGAAATTGTGATGGTAGGCTTGAATTTACTTGGATTGATAATTATTATTCCCCTAGGAAGGTCCTCTGAGGGCCTTCAAGTGAGATTGCATCACCCTGATACTTCAACTTCATCTGAGATGAATATATATATGTATACAAGCACCCCTCACCTGGCTCCCTCCTTCATCTGATGTAAATTGCCTCTTAGCCTCATATTCTCACCTTCACGTTTATTCAGATTTGTAGATTCAGCGAATAGCCTGTCTTTACTGTTGAGCTTCTCCAACTCTGCTTTGGTGACCTTTATGTGACCTGTGTTCAGCTCCTCTCATTTCAGCATGACCATCTCAAAGAAGACATACTGTACTACCTGCCTCACATAATGGCAATAGCCCAGCTTGATCCTCATGAAAAAGAGGATCATCCTCCTCCTTTTTCTTTTTTTTTTAAACTTTTTTTAATGTTTATTTATTTATTTTTGAGAGAGAGACAGATAGGGAGCAAGCAGGGGATGGGCAGAGAGAGAGAGAGAGAGACAGAATCCCAAGCAGGCTCCGTGCCATCAGCACAGAGCCCGATGTGGGGCTTGAAACCATGAACCACGAGATCATGACCTGAGCCGAAACAAAGAGTCAGATGCTTAACCAACTGAGCCACCCAGGCACCCCTTCATCCTTTTTCATCCTCATGAAAAAGCATTATAAAAGAATTATGTACTAGCATGCCTTGTAAAAGGAAGAAACCCTTGCACTGTGTAGTGCCAGACGATGAGTTTTAAAGGGTTTTGAATTCTTACCAATGGCAAAATGTCCCCAAATTTTAAGGATATAACATAATGTCCTTAAGAACACACATTCTTGATTCAATCCAGTCCTAAGACATCTCTCTTGGTCATGTGTTCCCTCCAAGACTGCCCCCAACTTATCTGACTTGTCCTTATGAGTAGGACCCATATATCTTCCTTTAGCAATCCAGTTTTATCTTATAACACTTTTTGTAAGTGGCAATTTTCCTTGTTTTATTTTCTCGCCAGAATCATAGCTAATTTGTATTGCATGACTTGAATACACCTTTACCTTTTCACTCCTCCTTTTACCCAGCTATTTGCAGTATAGTGAATCCCATAATAGAATTTTGAGAGATAACAGAATACACCATCATCTAATATTATATAAAATGTAATCAGAAGAAATTTTACTTTTGAGTCTTCCAGTTGTTAAAAGTAAATTGGTCTCCACTCTTATCAATTCAACACTTCAGATATTACATACATAAGCAGATTTACAGCTCCTCATTTTTTATAACTCTCTTCCCTTGGCCATGAAATTCCTCCATCCCATGATCCTATTAAATCCTATGCATTCTTTAAACTTCAGCAAAAGAGTTATTTCATGCAAATAAACCTTTCAGCAAAAGGTTTATTTCAAATAAACCTTTGTAATACTACCAAACTTTCCTGGCCTCTTGCTTTCACTCAGTGTCTTTGTTCCTTCATGTTTTCCCCTATACATCAAAAGGAACCCCACTCTCACCACCCATATCTCATCCCCACAAACACTGTGATGCAACACATGCCCTCAAAACTTTGCTAGGTAGCTAAAGATAATAGAATTAAATCAGATGTTTTATGTAGAAGAGAGTCAATTCAATCACTCAGAGATTATTGCTGTGATGTTAGACCAAATGAGCTCAACAGCAGTCTGCATTGTTTTAAACTACATATAGATTAATTATGTAAATTTTTAGGCACAAAAGAATTTTTAGGGCACAAGATGCAACAGGGGATATTTTAGGGTAATTGGGAACTTTATAACTCCTTAAGTGGGCCATTTATAGACAGTATCAATGTCAACACTATCTTTCCAGCAACTTGTAGCCAACAAAAGCTAGACTCTGAAATCCAAATCCAAATCCAAGCAAGAATCAAAATAAACATATGTTTCATGAAAACTCTTCCTTTTTTTAAAATTATTTATTTTTGGAGAGAGACAGAGAGAGAGCAGAGTGAACATGCACATGCAAGGAAGGGACAGAAAGAGAGGGAGAGAGAGTATCACAAGCAGGCTCTGTGCTGTCAGCACAGAGCTGGACATGGGACTCCATCCCACAAACTGTGAGATCCTGATATGAGCTGAAATCAAGAGTTGGGACACTTAGCTGACTGAACCACCTAGGCAACCCCAAGAAAACTATTCTAACTCTTGAAGATCTTCTGTTGAATCTTCAACTTATTTTTCAACTTATTACTACTATTTATTCATCCTTAGAAAGATTATCAGCTTTATTACATCTCACCTAATCAATCTAGGTTCTGTCTTATAAGTGAGGTGTTTTTAAAAATATTATATAAGCCCATAAGAATTAACAACACTTTCTTCATTTCTTTTAAACCTGGACATAATTTGAACCCATCTCCTTCCACACGGTACCTCCAGAAATGAGCTTAATCCCTGTCTATTTCAGCTAGTTTCACATACATGAAAAGTGTACTACACCTGAAATGAATGTAACATTATGTATCAGCTATACTTCAATTTTAAAAAGTGTGTGTGTGTCTATAAAAGCTATAAGACACTGATGAAAGAAACTGAAGAAGATACAAATGAATGGAAAGATATCCCATGTTCATGAATTGGGAGAATCAATATTATTAAAATGCTTATACTACCCATAGCAGTCTACAGATTGAATGCAACCCTTATCAAAATTCCAATGGCATCTTTCATAGAACTAGAAAAACCAGTTCTAAAATTGTTATAGAACCACAAAGCCCTTAATAACCAAAGCATTCTTGAGAAACTAGAACAAAGTTGGAGGCATCACACTTTCTGATTTCAAACTACACTGTGAAGCTATAGTAATCAATACAATATGGTAATGGCTTAAAATAGACACATACACCAATGGAACAGAATTGAGAGCCGAGAAATAAATCCAGGTATATATGGTCAACTAATATTTGACAAGAGAATCAAGAGTACTCAATGCAAATAAAATAGTCTTTTCAATAAATGGTGTTGGTAAAACTGGATATTCAGATGCAAAAGAATGAGACTGAACCTCTATCTTATACCAGTCACAAAAATTAACTTAAAATATATTAAAGACTTAAATCTAAGAAGTGAAACCCTAAAACTCCCAAAATAAAACATGGGAAAACCTCATTTACATTCTTGGCAATGATTTTTTGGATATTACTCCTAAAGTAGAAGCCACAAGAGCAAAATTAAACTAATGTGACTACATCAAACTAAGTAGCTTCTGAACAGCAAAGAACCAACAGAGTAAAGAGACAACCTATGTAATGGGACAAAATACTTGCAAACCACACATATGATATGAGGTTAATATCCAAAATATATAAGGAGCCCATATGACTTAATAGCAAACAACAAAAACAAAAAACAAATAACCTAATTAAAAATGGACAGGGAGGGACACCTGGTGGCTAAGTCAGTTAGGTTTCCAACTTCTGCCTAGGTCATGATCTCCCATTTGGGAGTTCAAGTCCTGTGTTGGAGCTCTGTGCCAACAGCTCAGAGCCTGGAGCCTGTTTCAGATTGTGTCTCCCTTTCTCTCTCTGCCCCTCCCCTACACGCGCACTGTCTCTCTCTCTCAAAAATAAACTTAAAAAAAATTTTTTTTAGAGAGGGAGCCAACATGCTGGAGAAGTAGGGGGATCCGTACTTCTTGCCTCTCCCAAACAAAGAAGGGCTGAAACCAAAGGACTTTGAGCCCCAAGAGTCTGGGAGGAAAAGAGACTGAGTCTACCAGGGAGAAACTGGGACAACCTGAGAGACCATAGGTGGGTGATTGCGAACTGGGGGAGATAAAACGGGCAGTGTAGGCACAGAGGGGAGGGATCCCTTTCTGCTGAGAGACAAAGGGAAGAGAAAGGGCAACTTGGGAAATGTAAGACTGTATCTGGAAAAACAGAAAAAACCTTGGACTGAGACAAAGAGGGATCCCATCTATAACTGCAGGTTAGAGGATCTCTAACTGCAGATCCCATCTTCAGACTGGGGCCAGCTTCCTTGTTCACACATCTGGGGAGGAAAGGAGCCAACTTTGGCTTCAGTGGTAGATCAGGGGTACAGTGCACAGCAGGAGAAACCAGTCTCCTCCCCTGAAGGTTGGCGGCACACGACAAAACCAGCCAAGACCTCATATCAGGAGGTGCTTCCCTAGTATCAGGGTGCACGTAGTAGGAGTTTAAATTCCAGCCAAACCCCCAGGACAAAGGAGTCGCAAGACAGTCTCCTCTGGGCCTGCAGCAGAGTGAAGACGGCTCCAAAGGAGTGATTTGGGACACCAGGTCATGGAGAAAAGAGTGGGGGTGTCGCCACCTTTCTTCCCACCACCACAAAGGCTGGGCCTCAGAGATCCCATCTCGGGGCCCACAGTGGAGGCGGGACCAGCCTACACCAAACCACGCCCCTCCATGCCGGGGAACTGCATGTCTAATGGAGCGGAATAGACGACGTGAAACTAGAGGGGCATGCCTCCAGACTAACGCTGCTACACTTCCTGGATTAATTCTGGGACAATTCTGGATATACAGATATATTCTCCCTTCCTTTTCTCCTTCTTAGCTCTTCCCTCCTCTATGCTGGTTACTCTGGTTATTGGTTTGTTTAAACAGACATATGTAATCCATTCTCTTATACATGTTGTACACCTCCTTCTTTACACTCCTTTCTCTCACTCTGGAATAATCAAGCCATATAGTTTCTCTGTCCGGGTAGCTTTATCTTTGTTTTTTTTTTTGTTTTTTGCTTTTTCCCTGCCTTCCTTAATTTCCTTTCTCTCTCTCTTGATGAAGTCTTTTAGTCTCTCTGCCTGGTCAATGTTTATTTTCTCTTTATCCCCACCCCTGTCACTTTTCTCCTTCTATGTGCTCGTCCATCAGCCCCACCTCCACCATGTTCTTTACTTGTAGCTGGTATTTCTGGTTTTTTTGCTTTTGGATTGTTTTTAGTTTTTGTTTTTTGTTTTTGTTTGTTCGTTTGTTTTGTTTGTGTGTTTGCATGTTTTTGTTTCCTGTTTGTCTGTCTGTGTGTTTTCCTTTCCAGGGATACTTCAAAGAACAAATCAAAGCATACCTGGTGGAGGGTCCAAAACATCACTACAAGTAGGGAAATAAAATAACCAAAGTCGCAACAAAAGAAAGCAAATAACACTCTCCAAAAACACCTCCTGAAGGGCCAAGCCTGCACAGTGCATGACCCCCCCTTTAATATAGCAGTGCTCTCATGTACAGAGCACATAACAAGCTTTTAAAAGGGACAGAAAACTAGCCAAAATGACAAAACGGAAGAATTCTCTTCAAAAGAAATTCCAGGAAGAAGTGACAGCTAAAGAATTGATCAAAACAGATTTAAGCAACATAACTGAACAAGAATTTAGAATAATAGTCATAAAATTAATTGCTGGTCTTAAAAAAAACATAGAAGACATCAGAGAATCTATTGCTACAGAGATCAAGGGACTTAAAAATAGCATGATGAATTAAAAAATGCTATAAATGAGGTGCAAAATAAAATGGAAGTGGCCACAACGCGGACTAAAGAGGCAGAGGGGAGAACAGGTAAATTAGAAGGTAAAATTATGGAAGAAGAGGAAACTGAGAAAAGGGAGATCAAAAAATCCAGGATCACGAGGGGAGAATTAGAGAAATGAGTGATTCAATCAAATGGAACAATATCTGGATCATAGGAATTCCAGAAGAAGAAGAGAGAGAGAAAGGGGCTGATGGTGTACTTGAACAAATCATAGCTGAGAAATTCCCTGATCTGGGGAAGGAAATAGGCATTGAAATCCAAAAGGCATAGAGAACTCCTTTCAGACATAACTTGAATCAATCTTCTGCCCAACATATCATAGTGAAACTGGCAAAATACAAGGATAAAGAGAGAATTCTGAAAGCAGCTAGGGATAAACGGGCCTTAACATACAAAGGTAGACACATAAGAGTTGTAGCAGACCTATACTGAAATGTGGCAGGCCAGAAAGGAATGGCAGAAAATCTTCAATGTGATGAACAGGAAAAATATGTAGCCAAGAATCCTTTAGCCAGCAAGCCTGTCATTCACAATGAAAGGAGAGATAAAGGTTTTCCCAAACAAATAAAAGCCAAAGGAATTCATCACCACTAAACCAGCCCTGCAAGAGATCCTAAAGGGGACTCTGTGAGTGAAATGTTGCAAAGACCACAAAGTACCAGACACCTCACTATAAGCATGAAACCTACAGATAACACAATGACTCTAAACCCATATCTTTCAATAATTATACTGAGTGTAAATGGACTAAATGCTCCAAACAGAGTAGACTGGTTATTAGAATGGATAAAGAAACAAGACCCATCTATTTGCTGTCTACAAGAGACTCATTTTAAACCTGAGGACACCTTCAGATTGAAAGTGAGGGGATGGAGAACTATGTATCATGCTACTGGAACTCAAAAGAAAGCTGGAGTAGCCATACTTATATCAGACAAACTAGACTTTAAATTAAAAAGTGTAACATGAGATGAAGAGGGGCATTATATAATAATTACAGGGTCTACCCATCAGGAAGAGCTAACAATTATAAATGTCTATGCACCGAATTAGGAACACCCAAATATATAAAACAATTAATCCCAAACATAAGCAATCTCATTGATAAGAATGTGGTAATTGCAGGGGACTTTAATACTCCACTTACAACAATGAACAGATCATCTAGACAGAGAATCAATAAAGAAACAATGGCCCTGAACAATACATGGGACCAGATGGAATTGAGAGATATATTTAGAACTCTACAGCCCAAAGCAGCAGAATATACTTTCTTTTCAAGTACACATGGAACATTCTCCAAGATAGATCACATACTGGGTCACAACACAGCCCTCAATAAATGTAAAAGAATTGAGATCATACCATGCACACTTTCAGATCACAATGCTATGAAACTTGAAATCAACCACAGAAAAAAGTCTGGAAAACCTCCAAAAGCATGGAAGTTAAAGAACATCATACTAAAGAACAAATGGGTCAACCAGGCAATTAGAAAAGAAATTTAAATATATATGGAAACAAATGAAAATAAAAATACAACAATCCAAACCCTTTGGGATGCAGCAAAGGCAGTACTAAAAGGAAAATACATTGCAATCCAGGCCTATCTCAAGAAACAAGAAAAATCCTAAATACAAAATCTAACGGCACACATAAAGGAACTAGAAGCAGAACAGCAAAGACACCCCAAACCCAGCAGAAGAAGAGAAATAATAAAGGTCAGAGCAGAAATAAACAATATAGAATCCAAAAAACAAAACAAAACAGTAGAACAGATCAATGAAACCAAGAGTTGGTTTCTTGAAAAAATAAACAAAATTAATAAACCCCTAGCCAGGCTTCTCAAAAAGAAAAGAGAGAGGACCCAAATAGATAAAATCACCAATGAAAATGGATTTATTACAACCAGTCCCTCAATAATACAAGCAATTATCAGGGAATACTATGAAAAATTATATGCCAACATACTGGACAACATAGAAGAAATGGACAAATTCCTAAACACCCACACACTACCAAAACCCAAAGGGGAAGAAATAGAAAATTTGAACAGACCCATAACTAGTGAAGAAATTGAATAAGTTATCAAAAATCTCCCAACAAATAAGAGTCCTGGACCAGATGGCTTCCCTGGGGAATTCTACCAGATATTTAAAGCAGAGTTAATACCTATCCTTCTCAAGCTGTTCCAAAAATTAGCAATAGAAGGAAAACTTCTGGACTCCTTCTATGAAGCCACCATTACTTTGATTCCCAAACCAGACAGAGACCCAGCAAAAAAAGAGAACTACAGGCCAATATCCCTGATGAATATGGATGCAAAAATTCTCAACAAGATACTAGCAAGTTGAATTCAACAGCATATAAAAAGAATTATTCACCATGATCAAGGGGGATTCATCCTGGGCTGCAGGGCTGGTTCAATATTTGCAAATCAGTCAATGTGATACATCACATTAATTAAAAAAAAGATAAGAACCATATGATCCTGTCAATAAATGCAAAAAAAAAAAGGCATTTGACAAAATACAGCATCCTTACTTAATAAAAACCCTTGAGAAAGTCAGGATAGAAGGAACATACTTAAACACGATAAAAGCCATTTCTGAAAAGCCCACAGCTAACATCATCCTCAATGGGGAAAAACTGAGAGGTTTCTCCCCCTGATATCAGGAGCACAACAGGGATGTCCACTCTTACCACTGTTGTTTAACATAGTGTTAGAAACCCTAGCATCAGCAATCTGACAACAAAATGAAATAAAAGGCATCAAAATTAGCAAAGATGAAGTCAATCTTTCACTTTTCACAGATGACGTGATATTCTACATGGAAAACCCAACAGACTCCACCAAAAGTCTACTAGAACTGATCCATGAATTCAGCAAAGTCACAGGGTACAAAATCAATGTACAGAAATCGGTTGCATTTTTATACACCAATAATGAAGCAACAGAAATAAAGAAACTGATCCCATTCATAATTGCACCAAGAACTATAAAATACCTAGGAATAAACCTAACTAAAGATGTAAAAGATCTGTATGCTGAAAACAATAGAAAGTTTATGAAGGAAATTGAAGAAGATATAAAGAAATGGAAAAACATTCCATGCTCATGGATTGGAAGAATAAATATTGTTAAAATGTCAATACTACCCAAAGCAATCTATACATTGAATGCAATCCAAATCAAAATTTCACCAGCATTCTTCTCAAAGCTAGAACAAACAATCCTAAAATTTGTATGGAACCACAAAAGACCCCGAATAGCCAAAGTAATATTGAAGAAGAAAAACAAAGCGGGAGGCATCACAATTCCAGACTTTAGCCTCTACTACAAAGCTGTCATCATCAAGACAGTATGGTATTGGCACAAAAACAGACACATAGACCAATGGAATAGAATAGAGAACCCAGAATTGTACCCACAAATGTATGGCCAACTAATCTTTGACAAAGCAGGAAAGAGTATCCAATGAAAAAAAGACAGTCTCTTTAACAAATGGTGCTGGGAGAACTCAACAGCAACATGCATAAGGATGAAACTAGAAAACTTTATTACACCATACACAAAAATAAACTCAAAATGGATAAAGGACCTGCATGTGAGACAGGAAACCATCAAAACCCTAGAGGAGAAAGCAGGAAAAAACCTCTTTGAACTCAGCCACAGCAATTTCTTTCTTGACACATCTCCAAAGGCAAGGGAATTAAAAGGAAAAATGAACTATTGGGACCTTAACAAGATAAAAATCTTCTTCACTGCAAAGGGAACAGTCAACAAAACTAAAAGGCAACTGATGGAATGGGAAAAGAGATTTGCAAATGACATATCGGATAAAGGGCTAGTATTCAAAATCTATAAAGAACTCAACAAACTCCATAACCGAAAAACAATCCAGTGAAGAAATGGGCAGAAGACATGAATAGACACTTTTCCAAAGAACACATCCAGATGGCCCACAGACACATGAAATGATGCTCAACGTCACTACTCATCAGGGAAATACAAATCAAAACCACACTGAGATACCACCTCACGCCAGTCAGAGTGGCTAAAATGAAAAAATCAGGAGACTATAGATGCTGGAGAGGATGTGGAGAAACGGGAACGCTCTTGCACTGTTGGTGGGAATGCAAACTGGTGCAGCTGCTCTGGAAAATAGTGTAGAGGTTCCTCAAAAAATTAAAAATAGAACTACCTTATGACCCAGCAACAGCATTGTTGAGAGTCTACCCAAAGGGTACAGGAGTGCTGATGCATAGGGACACACGTACCCCAATGTTTATAGTAGCACTTTCAACAATAGCCAAATTATGGAAAAAGCCTAAATGTCCATCAACTGACAAACGGATAAAGAAGATGTGGTTTATATATACAATGGAATACTACTTGGCAATCAGGAAAGAATGAAATCTGGCCATTTGCAGCAACATGGATGGAACTGGAGGGTATTATGCTAACTGAAATAAGCCATACAGAGAAAGACAGATACCATATGTTTTCACTTATATGTGGATCCTGAGAAACTTAACAGAAGACCATAGGGGAGGGGAAGGAGAAAAAAAAAAAAAAGGTAGAGAGGGAGAGAGCCAAACCATAAGAGACTCTAAAAAACTGAGAATAAAGTGAGGGTTGATGGGGGGTGAGGGAGAGGGGAAAGTGGGTGATGGGCATTGAGGAGGGCACTTGTTGGGATGAGCACTGGGTGCTGTATGGAAACCAATCTGACAATAAATTATATTAAAAAAAATTTTTTTTTTGAATTTTTTTTTCAACGTTTATTTATTTTTGGACAGAGAGAGACAGAGCATGAATGGGGGAGGGGCAGAGAGAGAGGGAGACACAGAACAGGAAACAGGCTCCAGGCTCTGAGCCATCAGCCCAGAGCCCGACGCGGGGCTCGAACTCACGGACCGCGAGATCGTGACCTGGCTGAAGTCGGACGCTTAACCGACTGCGCCACCCAGGCGCCCCTAAAAAAAATTTTAATGGACAGAGGATCTTAACAGAAATTTTTCCTAAGAAGACCTACAGATAGCTAACAGGTACATGAAAAAGTGCCCAATAATATTAATTATCAAGATAATATAAATCAAAATCACAATGAGATATCACCTCACAACCTGGTAGGAACTTCATTATAAAAAGAGATAACAAAAGCTAGCAAGGATGTCGAGAAAAGAAAACCCTTGTACACTGTTGGTGGGAATGTAAACTGAAGCAGCCACTGTGGAAACGGTATGGAGGTTCCTCAAAAAATTACAAATAGAACTACAATAAGAAGTAGTAATCCCAGTTCTGGGTATATATCCAAAGGAAACTCAGTATCTTAAGGAACTATCTCTACAGCCATGTTCATTGTAGCATTGTTTACAATAGGCAAAACAGGAAAATAAATGTCCATCAATGGATGAATGAGTAAAAAAAATGTGGGGCGTGCACACGTGTGTGTGTGTGTGTGTGTGTGTGTGTGTGTGTGTATGTAGATGGAATATTATTCAGTTATAAAAACAAAGGAAATCCTGTCATTTGTAAAAACATAGATGAACCTGGAGGACATTATGCTAAATGAAATAAGCCAGACAGAAAAGACAAATACTATGTGGTATCACTAAAAACCAAGTTTATAGAAAGGGAGAGTAGATTAATGATGGCCAGGGGTAGGGGTTGGGGGGAATGAAGGAATGGGTTCATGGGGTACAAACTTCCAGTTATAGATGAATAAGTTCTATAGATGTATACTTAGCTGACTATAGTTAACAATACTATATTGCATATTGGAAAGTTGTTAAGAGAGTAAATCTTAAAAGTTACCACCACAAAATAAACAAAAAAAACAAACAAAAACCAGGTAACTATATGAACTGATGTGTTCACTAATCTTATTTTAGTAATTATTTCCCAATATATACATATATCAAATCATCACTTTGCTTATATCTTAAATTATACAATGTTATATGTCAATTATATTTCATAAATCCAGGAGTGAAGGGATTGTGTGTGTGTGAATTCTTTAGCCACAAGCATTCCTCCTGCATAGACATTTGCAAAAGTGAACCAGTTGACTGCATGGTAGAATAAAACCCGGCAATAAAAGTATCTTTGTAGACATGTAACAGAATAAATAATAATATTTAGCACTATGATTAATCTCATAAGCTGGTTCAAATCCTTTCTAATGCTTAAATCTTAAATAATCTTAAATAACAGTGCAATATGATTTCCAGTACTTAAATAAAATGGTTTTTGGCTTCTTTATGAAGGTCCCATTATCAAAGTCTCCTGATTAGAAATTAGGTAGGCATACATAGTGAATATTAGAGAAGCATAAATAAATTGTCATGGTCTACAGTAATAATGAACTTGCTTAAACCTTCCTAAAATTATTCCTAAGGAGCAACAGTGTTTTGCATAAGTGATATCTCAGGGCTTAAAAGAATTAACACCAAAGCAGTGTCTTCATCTAAACTCTTTGAATTTTCCCTTCATTTGCATGTGAGTAATTGATCTATCTGCAGTTCAATACGTGATATAGAATCTATACCACTTGAAAATTAATCTCCTGTCATCTAAACTGCCATTACCTAAGATCACATTTCTGAAAACTATTGTTAATACTGAGTGAGCTCCAAAGACTCAAGACTTAAGAGCCTGAGAAAAGATACCAAAGTTTCTGTTTTCTTAGAAGTAGCAAATTTTAAGAAAAGGAAAGAATATGGGCCTCTCTCTGCTTTAAAGTTAGCCTCCTCTCCTTGTTCTCAATAGATTTTATAAGAATGATAGAATCCTCTTTTTTCCTACCTTATTTCTCCTGTAAAGCTTTTGTTGTTGCCCTGTCATCTAAAGACAAAGACAATGCTTGAGATAGCAGAGGAAAGAAAGCTTCCACCTGAAGTAGTGGGATGGAAAAAGAGATGAAGGCATATATTCTCTCCCTATACCTGTGCTGCACTCATTTGAGGTAGTTTTTAGTGTTTAGAGTAGCTTCAGGTTGTAAAACCTTTCCATATGTTCATGTGTTTAATTCAAACGTCTATATATTTGCTATATCCAAATGTTGAAGTTTACTTTTAGAATTCCGATGATTTACCAAAACAAATTACTTTATGCTTCTTGCTGCTCATATTTTTATATTTGGTTATTAACTACCTGGTGAATAAAACTATTTTAGAATGTTTTAATAGCTCTGCTATTGCATAAAGGCTTTAGAGTTCCCCTTGCCTTTCCTTGCTATGACTTAAGCAGGATTTTCTAGTAATCGCAAAAATAACCCTACCTTTTTCTTTTCTGAAACACAAAGTCCAGAAGTTGCTTTTTTTTAATTTATTGCCAAAATTGTTTTTTATCATAAGAACACTGTTTTCAGTTAAAGTTAGTTAGTTAAAGATCTCCACCTCCACTCAACTCTCAGGACAGTACACACCATACCTTGAGTTTGGATGCACATGTATCTAGAAAATGGTTGGGAAAGGCCATATTCCCCTTTAGACACTAAATCTACTTGGAAGGGAAATTTCTAGGCCAAGAGTAAATGTATATGAATGGATGTTTATGCTGACAAACTTTAATCACCTATTCTGTCTTGTGTGATTGCTACCGAATCCTACCAGAAACTTGCCCCACAAATATTAAGATAGTTCTTTCTTCATTCCCTTTATACCTGGACATAATTTGGATCCATCTCTTTCCACACAGTTTCTGGTAGTAGAGCAGTTTTATTCCAGTTAGGTCCTAGTTCGATGACTAATGGGAAGAAACCACTGGGCACTGACCATGCTGACAGAATGAACCTCAGGTTGCAGCAGCCACACAATGTCAGTAGGAGTAAAAAAAAAAAAGAAAAAAGAAAAATCCAATTCCTGTTATCAGATTAAAGTACAAACCAACACATATATTGGAGGGGGGTCATTTGCTATATCATCAATTTTACATTATTTTGAAATTTCACAGTAAAACATATTAAATATGACAAAAATGTACAAATGTGGGTGATTTGGACCTGGTGCATGGTAGGGTTAAAATAAATATTTGCTGAATAAACAAATGAAATGTAAACTTAGTCACGGAAGAAGGTTCCACAGGTAACAAAAAACAAGAAAGACGACGCATGAGAGATGTTGAAGGCAGTGTATTCACTCTGTATCCCACTAGCAAGCCAAACTCTCTGGACCAAATCTCCCTATACAGAATGCCTTCTTTTTCTACCCTCCCTTAAAAACAATTTTATCCTGTCGTCTACACTCATTGTCACTACCTCACTGCCTTCCATTCAATTTATAACTTTTTTTTTCAATCTGAACCCCTCTTCCCATAAGCCCCGAACTGACAAGAGATGGCCACAGTAGAGTAGAAATGGTGGTGGGGCAGGTGTAGGCAGGGAGACTTCTGAGATACTACAAACATACCTGGAGTTTCTCTCAGTCTCCAGGAGGGAATTCAAAGGATGACCTGCCCAGCTGGTAAACTAACTCACTGGGATTGTCACCACAGGGTAAGTGGCCCCATGGCAAGGAGCATAAGTTTCCCTGATTGGGGACTGAACAGGATTTGCAGCAAGTTTTCAAGCAAATCTGTAAGAGAAAGGCAGTGGAAAGGAACCACTGTATACTGGCAGTGCAGAGAAAACAAACCTTAGGTTGCAGCAGCCATACTGTGACAGCAGATACAGCAAGAGCAGAGGTGGACAGATGCATGCCAAGAAGATGAGCCCCTCAGCAGTGGGGTCTGAGGACAGCAAATGGACCAGAGGCTTCTCCCCTAAGACTAACGTTAAATAAAAATGTGATGCTGTTGAGCAAGGGCACCCTTGCTGCCAGATCCAGTAGAAGAAGAAAAGGAAAAGGAAGGGAAGAAAAACCCTGTTTACTCAAAAAGAGGCTAACAGAATCTGGACAGAAACCAGAAAGACCATTATCTATAAAGAGCAAGATTAAACACCTACACCACACAAAACAGGGCTCAGAGACAGGTTAAGAACACTTGTGGAGAAATAAAGTTATATGTCTGAATATCTGAGATATAACTATGAGTTTTAAACTAACTACCTTTGAAAAGAGAGAGACTAGAACTCAGAGGAATTCTATATTTAGCACCTTTCCCTAATAGCTGGATCATCACAGAGACTAGGCAGTTAAAGCTCACTGCCAAACAACAATTTCCCTTCCATAAATGATGCACAGATGCAACACAATTCCCTAATTTTAGAGAAGGAAAACTGAGACGTAGAAAAACTTGATGATTAATGTAACTAAATTATATGATTCTAAATATCCAGTTTATCAGTCACAGAAAGAAAAATTTAGATTTTTTTTCCCCCAACTAGCACCAGTCTACAAGGAATAGGAAACAGAACATAAGAGCCTGAGTACTCGGTCCATGAAAAAGGTTAAGGAAAGAATACAGCTACACTTTCAATTAGAACATAATTGAAATTATTGTTTTGAATCTGAGTTTTATGTTGCTTTTATTCAATTATGAGCTCTTTCCCAAATAACTGAGCTTTAATCATTTGAGAGGTGTTTACTGAGGACTTAATTCTGATCAATTCAATTTGTTCCATTTAAGTGTTTACTGGGAATTTGGGGCGCCTGGGTGGCTCGGTCGGTTAAGCGTCCGACTTCGGCTCAGGTCATGATCTCACTGTCCGTGAGTTCGAGCCCCGCGTTGGGCTCTGTGCTGACACCTCAGAGCCTGGAGCCTGTTTCAGATTCTGTGTCTCCCTCTCTCTCTGCCCCTCCCCTGTTCATGCTCTGTCTCTCTCTGTCTCAAAAATAAATAAACGTTAAAAAAAATTTTTTTAAGTGTTTACTGGGAATTAACTGTGTGGCAGCCATTGTGCTAAGTGCTGGGAATAGAGGAGTGAGCTAGACTAGAACAGTCACTGCCCCCATGGGTCTCCGGTGCAGCAGAGGTGAGAGGGGGACTTTAAAGAAGTTATGATGACTGTGATAAGTTAGAAAACACAGAGTATCAGATGCTATGGGGAGCCCAAAATAAAAAGTCTAATCTTGAATAGACTTACCCTAGTAAGTGAATGTCATAGAAGGAAGATAGAATTCATTTTTTATTTGAGGTTAAAAGTATAATGCCATTTTTAAAGGATGACATTTCAAAATCAGATAGTATAGAGAACTAAAGTAATTTGTAGAAATTATAGATTATCAGGATTTGAACATTCAACAAACAAAGCCCCTTGGTCAACATTTGCATTCCCTCGTTAGCATTGTTTCCTGAAGCTTCAGATTCTATTTTTATTATATATATATATATATATATATATATATATATATATATATATATTTCATATATATGTCACATTTTATATCCCACCAATCATTGTTTAGAAATGGAAATGGAAAACAAAGACCATTTTATGTGTAAACAACATAGGTTTCTTTTGTATATTATATATTATGGCAAGCATTGTATTATGCTTTTGTTTATAAGGAGTTTTAGAACCTAAAAACTGCAACCATGATTATGCTAATATTGAGAGGGAATTCATTGGGAATTCCTTAACTCTGTTTTTTAAACCTCAAAATATACCTAGTCTAAAACTCTTAAATCAAGAATTTTACAACATGATGACAACTTCAATTATTGGGAAATATAAAAAATAATTTGGAGCAAATAATAACTAAAAGTATTAAAGTTTAGATATTTGAATTTTGCAATAAATTAGAACACATGCAATATTACTGGTCTATTTTCTTCTCACTCACTGGCATTCTGGTATGCTTTCATGAGAAGGAAAGAGAGATGAAGTTATGACTAGTCAGTTGGGCATGGCACTGGTAAGTGAGTCCACGGGAGTATCAGACATGAGAATATCAAGTACATCCTATGGGTTAAAATGTTGTACACCTTTGTCCCAACTACAACTGACATCTTGATCTCCCTGTCACATACTCTACCCTCTTGCCCTTGAGTATTTCCAGGAACAGAAAGTCAGATGCTTAACTGACTGAGCTACCCAGGCACCCCAAGAATAAACATTTAAAATTATAAAATTAATGTAATCAAGTCTGCCGATTGGAACTTTTATATAATTTTAAATGTTAAATTCTTAGAGGTGTTATATCGAAATTCTATATTTTTATTTTGAATATGCATTAGTTTCACTGAAGGCTAAGCTGCTGTAACAAAGACAAAAATACAATGGCTCCACCAAGATAGAAGTTTATTTCTTCTTCATGTGATAATCAAGAGCAGATAGATAGACTGTGCTGCACAATTATTCAGGAGCTCAAACCAGTGGAGTGACCCCTCTATCCTTACAGATTCTAATATCCCTTTAATTCACATGTCATTGGTGATAACTTAGTCACTCACCATTCATAACTGCAAGGCAGGCTAACTCATATTATCTCTTCCTGAGTAGTCATGTGCCAGCTACAATTGGTCAATTCATTTATTATTTTAGAATTTTAAGACCCCCTTTCTCTATCATTATTTGGTCCTCTGGGTATACACCACCCCACGATGTCAAGTTAGTGACACCAACATGGCTTTTTAATCCATGCAGGTTAGGGACATAGCACCTAGTCTGCAGTGGAGTTTATAAAGAGTAAAGCTGTGCTACTCTAAATTTAATACATGGATCTACTTTATTTATTGATAAAATATTCTGGGATTTTGTCAAGAATTACTGGACTGGCTTGTAAAGGTATTGGTTAATAACTGAAATAGCAGCCTGGTATACTTTATTTAGCAAGAAAGAAGACATATCAATTAAATCAAACTATGCCATGAAATAGATGCTAGATTTGATTTTAACTGAGATTTGTGATCTAATTTGTAAAGACCTAAGTAATATTATGAAGATTACATGGACTTAACGAAATTGTCCAATTAAACTGTTAAAATGAAGGTCTGGCATATTTTCCCTGACTACTTTTAATGGTAGATTTGATTTGATCTGATTAATTGGGGAATTTGAGATTTCTGATATTCTTGACTGGTTATTTTTGTCTTTTGAGGATTCGGAAAACTAATAAATGAGACAAAAATTTGACCACATAGGCCACTGCTGAAAATGAAATTGGGTTTTAAATTATTGATGGATTTTCAAAATGTAATAGTCATAGGAAAACCCATTTTATCTTATCAAGTGTGTTCTAGTATAGAGAAACAACGCTCTACATCATAGGTTCTCAAATATTTGATATTCAGACTCTTATAAACTTTAAAAATTGGAGAACCCAAAGAGATTTTGTTTGTGTGGATTTTATCTACTGGGATTTACTATGTAAAAAAGTAAAATTTAAAAATTTTTCAATATTTAACTATTATTAACTGTTATTTAACATATAAAATAAATTACTAAATGTTTACTTATTTTATATAACAATAAATATAAAAATAGCTATACTATCCAAAACAAAAATAAATGTGAGAAGAATGATATTGTTGTATTTTTTTTTCAAGAATCTTTAACATCTGGCTTAACAGAAGGCAGCTGAACTCTCATGTTGGCTTTCTATACTCAACCTGTAGTGATATATTATCTTCATTGAAGTAGATGAAGAAGATTCAGCCTCCAGAGATATGTAGTTGGAAAAGGAAGACTCTTAGGGACCTCCCGAGAGGATCTCAGGGACTCGGAGTCCTCTAACCACACTGTGAAACTAACCACTGCTCTTCCCATTCCCTGGTCCTTGGATTTAGGTCTTTATACCTGTCTTTGTGAAGGAATTCAAGCTTTGCTTGACCAGGAAAGAGCAGTCCTGAGTCCTCCATGAGGGAAGAAGCCAAGCCTGAACCATACTGACGTTATTATGTCTAGCTTGAAGAGGCATTTTTACATGTTGGCTGCTGAAAGACGGTATGGTAATAGCATTGTATGGAGACAGATGGTAACTACACTTGTGGTGAGCATAGCATAACCTATAGAGTTGTTGAATCACTATGTTGTACACCTGAAACGAATGTAGCATTATGTGTCAACTATACTTGAACTAACTAAATAAATAACAATATCTGCCTCCCAGAATCTAATGAACTAAGGTGTGTAAAAGAGCTTTACCAACCCCATTAACTTACACCTGTACACCTGAATTCTCCAGTGGGCAGCACTGACACTCACAGTAAAGCCCATATGGATCTGCCAGCATTACCTGTACAATCTGTCACATACTGCTTCACTTCTCCAAGCACTGAATTCCTCCTTCCTATAGCTATGATTTCACAATCTAATTCTGTAGAGTAGATATATACAAATATTAGTACTTACCACAGTATCTAGCATCTAGTAAGTACACATAAATGTTAGCTCCATTCCCTAGACTGGATCAATGGCCTTGAAAACATCTCAATAAATGACCTAGGTGAGCCTGTGCTGACTCCTTCTGCCTTGCATAGATTCTTGGACATTATGAATATTTTTCCCTTGTGAACTACAACATCTGAGTTTAAATCTGGGATGTATCAGCTAAAATAACTCATCTCACTTTAAAATTCATCTATAGTTTGAAATTCAGGGCCAGGATATTGCATTATCATCCACATATAGCTTTGCTCTTGAATTTAGTGGTAAAAAAGGATGGAAATCTATAGACCAAAAAAAATTATGCTGTAGGAAAAAAAATAACTTAATATTTGAACAGGGTGTAATAATAGACTTCCAGTGTCTTTCTCTATTTTATTTCTCTGCTATTTACCTACAGCCATATATGCAAGAATTACATATATCCAAATTCCCAAAAATCAAATTTAAAATGCCCTAAAATCTTTGCTTTCTTCTCTTTATTTTTGAATCGCTCTCATCTCTATTTTCAGAGATGCTCCCTTTCTTTCCTATGACAGAGCTCATTTGCCATGGCTATCAACAGCCCTGCAAAATCAATGATTCTCTCTCTCTCTCTCCTTCTTTTTCAATGTCTCATTTCTTCAACTCACACTGAGACCTGCACCAAAGTTATGGGAACTGCTCTTCCCAGGGGAGTTTGACCTGAATTCATCTTGAAATCCTGACTGTATTCTGGCTGTTTGATGCTGTACATTTCTAACTCCTCTTCCTTAATGCTGACGATACTTTGCATTATCACGGAGATAGGGAAGTTGAAACAGGAAGCATATAACGTAGGTGAGACACTGAGATGTCTGGGCATATGGGCTCAGTAATGGATTTCCTTTATGTTATATATGTGTACCTGGGACAAATGCCTGGACATGGTTTGTTTTCCTCCCTAAAGACTCTCCAAAAAGTTCTGCTATTGATCACCCATCAATTTCTTAAAATAACTTGGCATAGCTAAAACTAGCAGAGTAAGGAAGTTCTGACATATGGTGAAATTCTCCAGCAATTGGGGGATTGTAATGTAACAGCCACAAATCTGTGTGTGCATCTCTTATGTGTAGCTCAAGACTTCTCAAGGGGGAATAAAGCCCCAAACACTGCTAATAACACCCACTCCTGCATTCCCAGCCCAGTGCTCTGCATAATGTAGGTGTTTAATACAGGTTTGTGAATATGATTAAAATAATTCCTGATTCTGTGCCTGCAAAAAGAGTACAGACCAAACTTTTTTCTCTAGCAGCAATTCAAATCCACACCCCTATCTTTTCTACTAAAGCCAACCTAGGAAGAAAGCTCTATCAGAAAGTCAATTCCAAGACTTTAAATAAACTTGGTTTTGGGTTTTTTTCTTAATTCTCTCTCTAGTATATTTAAGGGGATTTAATCAAACCACAAAATGTAAAAGAAATTAATTCTGTAATCTATCATTACTGCTAAAAAGAAAAAGACAAGAGGAAAATTCAACCATAATGAAAGGTTCAATTATTTCAATTACATCTCTTTTCAAAATGAACATTCTTTTACATCAGACATCTGTAATTTAGTGCTAATTTACTCCCCAAAATAGCATCGATTATAATACTTAACCAAAAAAAATGATAAAATACATTCACAAATTATTTAATGGTATTTATAAATGTAAGAATTATATATAGGATATATATAACATATATATATACACACATGATTAGTGAATTTTTGCCTTAATAGCTAATCCAATTATTATCAAGGAAAATCCAATTATACACACAGAGTGTGTGTGGGGTGGTGGCATATATAATGTCTTTGTATAAAGATAAACTGCTCCCTACTCAGAATCATAAATACCAACAGAAAGCTCTTATAAATATCATGATGTCTTTGCCTTTTGAACTTCCATGTGCATGAAAAGCCCAAAAAAGTAATTAGCTGACTTTTTCTCTCATATGTTTCCATCAATCTGTGCCCAAGCATTTGTACTCACTTTGACATTCCAATAAGGAAAATATTAGCTCCTTCCATTGACTTTATTTTTTTAATCTTTTTTAACATTTACTTATTTTTGAGAGAGACAGAGAGAGAGAGGGCATGAGCAGGGTAGGGGCAGAAAGAGGGAGACACAGAATCTGAAGCAGGCTCCAGTCTCCGAGCTGTCAGCACAGAGCCCAACGTGGGGCTCAAACTCACGGACTGTGAGATCATGACCTGAGCCGAAGTCAACGCTTAACCAACTGAGCCACCCAGGCACCCCACTCCTTCCACTGACTTTACATTTGGAGATGAGATCAAATTTGCTTCTCAAACTGAGACACTTTATGGCACAGAATGTGCAGGAGCTGGCTCCTACTGGAGAGCTAATTGTTAAATATTTAGTAATTACAGCTGAAATCAGCCATGGTGGAAGTATTTACCCTGTGAAAATTGGCAAATGCTACAAGTTTGGGCTTTTGTGGTTGCTACGGTCATTTTGTTATGGTTGTTGTTGGGAGAGCAAACGTTTACCAGTGCACCACTGCATGAAGTAAGGCAGCAATCCAGACGTGAGCATTCTAATCCAGGAGCGAGGACAGCAATTACTTCAAAGAAGTGGCACCAAACCATAGTTGGGCCATCTTTCTTGAGTGTTTGATTTATAATAAAAATAGTAACATGCAATATTCACATATTTATTAGCTCCCTAGCAGAAAGCTCAAAATTTTTTATTGCCCATTGTCCAGGTAAGTTTACAACTGACAACGTTAAAGTTCATTAGACAGTAAAGAATAGTGTATATATGAGTTACAGTAAGCCTCTGTATAGTAATCCAAAAACCTATTTTAAAAAGTTTATTATCTTATAGTTCTTCTGCATTTACTTCCTAGAACAAAAGCATTTTTATTAAAATGAAAAGGAGTAATGATATTTTCCTTCCACCATACAAAAATTCACTAAGCCTATCAAAAACTATTAGTACCTATTATATGCAAGGTACTGTTTTTTAACACATTGATACTCAACCCTATGAATTAGAAATTATTATTCCCATTTTGCAGCATTAAGCTGAGAGGCATAGGGATTTAATTTACCTAAAGTTTCAGAACATGTAAGAGTCCAAGCCTGGATTAGAACCCTCCCTCTGACTCCAAAGAACATTCCTTTAACCACTATATTTAATTTCCTCTTGCGCATACATGGTTCCCATATACTCAAACACACGCAAATGTTCTTCCTTTCACTAGCGTAACCTTCACAACTGTGTGCCACGCTAATCATTGCAATTATTGACATGCTCACCACAGATGTGGAGCCACCGGTTGTTTAGATTGATGGCCTTTTGAGAGTTTATGGTAAATTGAGTTGTTGGTTCTAATTCACCCATTGATTAAATATTTGGTATAAAATTTGCAAACTCCTTCATTATTTGGTTATACCATGGTCCCATAATCTTCCCTGCCTCTCATGCCTTCTCCACTCTGTGCAGTGAAACATTAATTAGTGTCAGTGGCTCCACATACTGAAAAAAATCTCTTTTAAATTAAGTGTTACTTTTGATGTAAAGCAATATAAAAAGTCCCTAAATCCACATTTTCCTGTTGGTTTCCATTTCTAAAAATCAAATCCTATTATTCAATGTGGAATAATGAACCTGATCTTACAATCCATATATCAATTTATCATCTTTTATCAGTAAAAGGAAAATCTACACATTTAAAATGAAAAAAAACAACAACAACAATGTGCTTAGAAACAATGTGAAGACACAGCTGATGGAATTTCACAACAGCAATTGACAGGAATATGTCATTTACTTTCCGAAACCGGCAAATCTAGTAACGCCTGGTATGTGAAGATGTCTTATAAATGCTAGAGAAGGAAAAGCTTAAACCTTGAAGAAGTCACTGAAAGTACAACCTTATAATAATCACACTGTAACAAGAGAGATGCCCCAGCATTTCAGGGACTTTATTAAAGCTGTTGGCAGACTTACTATTGGTTCACGAACTATTCATTAGCACTTCACCTAAATCCTGAGTTCTCTTGAAATTGAAAGACTCTTACCCAGCCCATTTATTTTCAAGTAATTCCAAAGGAGAATATTATTAGATGATTTTTAAGGATGAATAAGAGAGTTTAGAGGGCTACTAGCAACTGCTCTTTAGCTCAGAGTTATTCTTTATACCTTCAAGAATAATACAATTTGGCTCAACTTCACCTTCCTTTTCAGTGAGAAATAATTAGTTATCTCACATATGCAAGAAAAAATTGTATTAAAAACTCAATTACTTTGCTCAATTGAGATTACTTCCCTAGATGTAATGGCTCATTACCATAAAAACATGTACTCTAGTCAGAATCTTCTCAGATATTATGAGAAAATATATTTATTTCATTAATAAGGAGGTGAAAATTTTGAAACCTTATGATTAGCTCTGCATTTCTCCTGATACCAATATAAATTTCTAGAGTTCACTGATTTTCCACAAGAAATTATACATGCAGCTTGCTGAGGAATAGTACTTTTTTTTTTTTTTGCATTAGAACAAGTTAAGAGTTTATACTAGATTATTTCTGAGGTTAAGTTTGGAGGACTAAATTTTAATGACCTTATTTATATTCCATACATTTTTATATTCATACTGAATTAGTCCACACAAAAAAGCTCAAATGCTCAAGTGTCTTATATATTTATGCTATTATCTTCCCAGTATTTTCCTGATCTCATGTGGTATCAACATTCCATTTTGTCCTTTCTCTAATGCGTTTGATAATGAGTCTTATGTTAATGACACCTATTCTTTAATAATTATTGTTATAAACAATGGTCCTGTCTTCCTGCTCAGCAAATGCACTGTTGCATCTGTGAAATCGCAATTGTTGCCATGACAACGGAGGTGTCCAACAAGGAGAGGAGGCAAAGCTTTTGTGTAACATCAAGTAGAAACAGCATGTAATTTCTTAAAGTTGTTATTCAAATTAGATTTCGCGATCCATTTCAAAAAAAAAAGAAATGTGTAACTTTTCCAATTTTTTCTCTCTCTTATAGGTTAATGGCTTTAGGAAAATATCTCTGTACAAGATAAAATAATTCATGTCAAATTCAATTTTTGTAAGCTTAATTGGCATACGTCATGTGGCCTGATGGTGCACATGAAAGAGAACTGATATAACGCCTGATATTTGCGTTAATAAAAACAGACCACCCCAAATTACCCTCTGGTAATCAGGACCTAGCTGCACCCAGTTTGTTAAAATTTATGGGGTGATAAGGAAAGGATTTGATGTAGATGTGTTTCTCCGTCAGCACATAAATTGCCCTCAAAATTAGAGCACAGCATGGCTGCCAGCATGTGTAGGTAGAACTGAAAAGATTGATGTGGAGAGCTCACTAGGCACACAGACAATGGCTTTTTGCTGGTGCAGCTTAAGTAGCTTCTCACACAGGTGGTTTTTCCCCACACTTCCTCTCAGATCCCCAAGGGTTCTGGAGCCTCTGATAGGAAAATAGATGCATCAAGGGCAGAGTCTACATAAACATGATAACAACCTCTCTGTAGGAATGTTGGCTGAGAAAAAAATGAATAAATATAAAAAGCCAGAGGTGTGTCACTGAACCCTGGCAAAGAAGCAGATGATGGGTGAGAGGAGACAGGGTGTAGAAATCAAAGGAAAGAACATTATGAATTGTGAGAAGAAGCAGAAACATCTGACACCCCTGAAGTCAGTCCTGTAAAGAGTGAACAGAACACTGCATGTCAAACTGAGTACTGTAATTCGGGAAGATGCACTGGGTGAAGGAAACTGCATAGATTATACAACTCGGGGCCTTACCAGAATACAAGTCATTTTGCACACACACTAACAATCCCAAAGTCCTAAAGGCAAAACTCAGTTATCACAGGCAAGCGTTTGCGTTCCTTACCCTGAGAGTAGGAACAAGTCAGTTAGTGACTGGACACTCACTAATGGTTGCTCTTGCAGAGCTGTTGGTTCTCTGCGGTTAACTAACTTTTAATTCTCTGTGGGCATCCTGTGGTTTTTTGTGTGTGTGTGCTGAACATTTACAAATGAATTGCACCCAAGGTCCCATTCTGGGCCTAAACAAGCCAAACAGAATATATAACCATGAAGCACTCCATGAGTCTCCTGAGAGTGTATCCAGCCTAGCGGTGAAAACCCTGCCCAGGCACAAAGCTCCTTGATCATGGGAAAGGAAGCCAATTCCAAAGACAGCTTAGAGCCTGTCACTTTAACTAACCTCCAGGCCAATGGGGACTGCTGTCTGTACCATGAAGCTCCTACTCTGCACTGTGCTGAGCTCTGAGGATACAGAGGTAGGCAAGATGAAGCTGGTCGGTGAACAACTGAAATGTAAAATCTAGCAAAGAAGCTAGGCACTACACAGCAAGCTAGTATGGGTGAAATCAGTGGGTGAGGAACTACAGGGCACTGTAGGGGTATAACAGGGAGATCTAACCTAGGAAAGTCAAAGAAAACTTCTCTGGAGGGGAGACAATTAAATTATAATTTAACCAGTAGGGCCAAAGCAGGAGTCAGTGGACAGTGGATTGCATGTCTCTTATATCTTGTTTCCTGAGGGTCGTGGGAAGCCATTGAAAAGTTTTAAGCAGAGAAAATAAAGAGGCAGAGACCACAAACTAAAGTTGAAACAACTGGGTTTGATAAACCTTGCAAAATATTACTGCATAGGCAAGGTGACTTGGATAACTCTCCAACAGAGTAAAACAGAAAAGGAGGAGATGCCTGCTTTGTGATACAGGTAGTGTGTATAGTAGGCTTGGCTCCTGGAGTACTCAGCACATCACAACAACAGGGAAGTGTGAGGCATGGTCAGAGGTACTGACAATAATGAGCACAAGGACCAGAAGGCTCCATGGCAGTGTCTAGTTGAGCTGCCAGCTCTCTAGCCTCATCTCTTTTCCCTGCTTTGTCTCAACCCCAGTATAACCCAAAATCTCTTTGACACGGCATTTGGAAACACTGTGCCTTTGCTAGAAATTTAGGGGCAATGTGGCGGCAATGCGTAAAACATTGAACATCCCTTTTCTTAAAAGTATTCTAGCTCCCCCATTCCACCCTGCTCCCCGCCCCCCAAATCTGCTCAGGCTTCAGCCTCCTGCCCACTACAATATAAACTCTCCTAGGGCAGAAATTTTTATCACTTTTGTGTACTACTGAATCTCCAATACCTGCCTATGTTAGGCACTCCATAAATATTTTTCAATTAAAGCAATGAGCCTCCAGAGTCTCCTCACATTTTCCAGCTTGTTTTCTGGATTTCCTTCCAGAAGCTCCACTTTCTCACTTCATTGTGCAGAACACTTCACCTCCTACTCTTACCCACAGCTGCCCTTCCCAAAATTTCATTAATATGCTCTGACAAAGATCCTCATGCCTCACCCATCACAGCAGAGAAGAGCTTGCAGAGACTGGGATGTCAAGCTTCCCTTCCCCTTGAGTCTCTGCAAAGAGTCAGTTCAGGATTAAAGTAACCTGCTTTCTACCCAACTACTCAGAGTTGTAGAAGAAACATTTCTCTTTAGCTAGAATAATCTGTGTGGAATTATACTTTTAAAAAATTTTTTTCATGTTTCCTTATTTTTGAGAGAGACAGAAACAGAGTGTGAGTGGGGGAGGGGCAGAGAGAGAGGGAGACAGAATCAGAAGCAGGCTCCAGGCTCCAAGCTGTCAGCACAGAGCCCAACGTGGAGAAATCACGACCTGAGCTAAGTCCAATGTTTAACCAACTAAGCCACCCAGGCGTCCCTATACTTTTTAATTTCACTCATATGAAGCAATAGTAATGAAAACATCCAACCTGCTTTCTTGAAAGTTCATTAAAAAAATTTCACTTTTGCATTATTTTAAGTTCTTAAAATAATACACTACCTACCCCTATTTTATATAATAGTATAACTTAGTGATGAGATGGTGTCTGAGAGACTCTTTTATCATTTATATTTTTTCAACTTGTTTTCCCTTTTCTCCTGTGAATATATATATGCTTATTGTAGAAAACTATGTATACACACATATATGCATCTATACACAAACACACACATATATACAAAAAATTAAATCATAGTCATTTCTTCAAATCCCCCCTTTATACATTTTTCTATCCATAGTTAAAATGATACTATATACACAATACTATGTCCTGATGCTTGTATACTAGGAGCCTACTAACTAAAAATTATTTATGTTATATTAAATCAAGTACCAATGGGGCGCCTGGGTGGCGCAGTCGGTTAAGCGTCCGACTTCAGCCAGGTCACGATCTCGCGGTCTGTGAGTTCGAGCCCCGCGTCGGGCTCTGGGCTGATGGCTCAGAGCCTGGAGCCTGTTTCCGATTCTGTGTCTCCCTCTCTCTCTGCCCCTCCCCCGTTCATGCTCTGTCTCTCTCTGTCCCAAAAATAAATAAAAAACGTTGAAAAAAAAATTTTTTTTAAAATATAAATAAATCAAGTACCAAGAGTATGGTACAAATAATGTGTTATAGAGTGCAGAGAATTAAGAAATCGCTGGATAGCTTTTCAAAAGAGATGTGTCTTTGACCTAAGGGGAAGGGAAGGGCACTTGGGGAGACAGTAAGCCCCGGCAGAAGTTGTTCTCTGAAGGACAGTAAGGTAGCCATCTGGGTGAGGTAAGAGATTTAGACTAAAGAGAGGATAAGAGGCAGGTGGGAAGGAATGCTGGAGACATGGTTTGGATTACTCTAGGAAGAGGTAAGTCAAAGCATGATAATGAGCAGCCACATATAGATATATCAGCAATTTCACTTAAGGAATAGGAAGAGATTGAACTTGGAAAAGATTCTATTTGATCTTCATACAACAATGCCACTTTTTAGTTCTAATTCTCTATGTGTGTATATCCCTGATTTCAATTTCTTATTTGATTTTGCCATGTTCCAAGGCATAACCCCTTTCCTGTCTAAAGAAACTGCATGTTGGAATTTATTTTATGAAAGACTAGAATAATCAGACTAAGTCTCTTTTCAGCTAATGGGACTAAGTGAGTTTGTCCATTTTTGCAAATATAGCTAACTCTTTACTGACAAAAAGCACCCTGCAATCCTATAACTGGTAATTAGAAGTAATGCAATACCTTTTAGATACCTTACGCAAAAACATGAAGACCATAGGTAAAGTTCTTTTGTACCACAGTTTAACGTTAGTATCATATGTAAGCATATGTAGTATATATATATGTATAGTGCATATGTAGTGTACGTGTGTGTGTGTATGTATATACATATATACATATATATATATATATGTAGTGTATATGTAATATAATTTCCTCTTACTTTTCCTGAAATTTTATTCAAAAGAATTTGTTTTCTGACTCTAATTTGGCAAAAGGCAAGTTAAAATGGGTTCTGGAAAAGATTAAATTTATTCTTGTCTTGAGTTTACACTATGAAACCTCAGCCCCATAATTTTTGTTTTAATTACATCCAGACCACATTTAGCAATAAAAGGAGAATAGAAGGAGTGGGAGACGGTGCTGCTTTCTAGAGTTTTTATGTTCTTTAACTTTCAGTATTCACATCTACTATACAAGACCCACTTATCTCATGGCTTACTTATTTATGCTTCTGGTCAAAGGTATAAGGTTTTAAAAAATCTACACTTAAATTATTTATTAATGTAATTAAACTTCCTCAAGTATTTTTTAATTGTCTCAGGAAGGATTTACTATAGTCTTATTCCACTTAGCACTAAGCAAAGCCCTTCAGTCTTAGACAATATTGTATTACAAATTATATATATGAGGATAAATTCCAGGGAGGTGCAGGAAAGCAAGAGCATTTTACAGATTATCATCCATTCTTTTTTTCAATTTGTAAATGCAATACAGGTCTTAACTATTTTTTCCACATATGGAAATTAAGTTTCCCAATATGTAAGATTACCTTACTGGAAGTTGCAAACTATGCTAACACAAGTTTTTCCTTGCCCCTCTAAATCTGTCATTATGAATAACACAGCCAAATGACCAATGACTTTCCATTTGTCATCCAGACACTAATATTTCAGTTAAGATATGTAAACTACACTCAACTAGTATCAGCTGAAATTATGTCACTCCTGTAAAAAAAAAAAAAAAAGATTTTCCCCTTTGGCTATCCCCATTGCCACTGGCCCCCTTCTTTCACTGGTAATGATGATTCTGCATTATATTTAGAGCCAAATAAACAGACTTAGATTGTTAAGTGAGAGGTATTTATTTTAAATAGGTGACCCAACACTAATTTTTTTCAGTTTTTAATTTTAGCAACAAAACAGAATTTAATTATGCTCTGAGTTCTGACTTGGGGGGCCTCAATGAATATTGCCCTTATTCCATATTTCACTGCTTCCAATATAGGAGGTACAGATCTCCTATAAAGCATATAAAGCATATTCATTACATTCTCTGCTTGGTTTTAAAAAAAGTCTCTGGGGGCGCCTGGGTGGCGCAGTCGGCTAAGCGTCCGACTTCAGCCAGGTCACGATCTCGCGGTCCGTGAGTTCGAGCCCCGCGTCGGGCTCTGGGCTGATGGCTCAGAGCCTGGAGCCTGTTTCCGATTCTGTGTCTCCCTCTCTCTCTGCCCCTCCCCCGTTCATGCTCTGTCTCTCTCTGTCCCAAAAATAAAAAACGTTGAAAAAAAAATTAAAAAAAAAAAAAGTCTCTGAACTTTTAATGAATTCTTTAAAGTGATCTAACAAGGGATTTATGAGAAACACTATGTTTCAAAAATAGTGCCAAAGTGTTCATTGCCTGTGTCCAAAATTAATTTTAAAAACTACCTTAATTCTCCTGACTTCCTCCCAAAGCTAACTCTTTGGATTCTCTGGCCACAGCTGCCATTAATAGCTTTGTGCTATTTGTATCAATATATTTATTTTTTTAATGTTTTATTTTATTTTTGAGAGATAGTGTGAGCAAGAGAGGGGTAGAAACACAGGGAAACACAAAATAGAAAGCGGGCTGCAGGCTCTGAGCTGTCAGCACGGAGCCTGATGCGAGACTTGAACGCACGACCCGTGAGATCATGACCTGAGCCAAAGTCAAATGCTTAACTGACTGAGCCACCCAGATGCCCCTGTATCAATACATTTAAACTTCCAGAGGGATCTAGTTAAATTTTCTACCTCTAATGAATATATCACATAATAGTGTTTTAAGTATTTTAAAACACCACTACTAGATCTTTTTTTACCTTATGCACTTTTATCTAAGTAAATTATTTTAATTTTCAATTTTTCTTTTAATCATTTTAAATTGGCTTATAATAAACTGCACGTTTGAAGTGTACAATTTGAAAAGCTTTAACATATTTATACATCTAAGAAACCATCACCACAATAAAAATAATAAACATATCTTTTATCCCCCCACCCAAATTTTCTTTGTAATTCCTTCCTCCTGTACCTTCCTACTCTGTCTCCAACCCCATCTCCAAGCAACCACTTATCTGCCATCTACCTTAGATTAGTGTGCATTTTCTAGAATTATATATAAATGCAATGATACAGTATGTGCTCTTTTTTGTCCAGCTTCCTTTATTTTGTATAATTATTTTTAGATTCTTTTATTGTGTAGTATGTTTCAAAATCTGTTCCTTTTTATTACTCAGTAGTATAACAGTTTCCGTACCATTCATTTCTTGATGAACATTTGAATTGTTTCCAGAGTTTGGCTGTCATAACTAAAGTTCTACAAACATTCATGTAGAAGTCTTCGTATGGACATGTCTTTCCATTTCTCTTGGCTAAATACATAAGAGACGAATGGATGGATCATATGGTGTGTATATGTTTAACTTTTTAAGAAACTGCCAGCTTTTGAAAGTAGTTGTACCATTTTACCTTTCCACCAGCAGTAGTAATTCTTCCCAACACTTGGTATGATTAACCTTTTTAATTATACCTCTTCTAATAGGTATAGATGATATCTCATTATGGCTTTAATTTGTATTTCCCTAATAAATAATGATCTTGAGAATCTTTTTGTGTGCTTCTTTTCCTAGTTGTTATCTTCTTTGGAGAAGTACCTTTTTAAATCTGTTTCCTTTTTTTAATTAAGTTTCTTGTTTCTTATTATTGAGTTTTGACAGTTCATTATATATTCTGGATACAAATTCTTTATCAAATATAAGAGGTGCAAATACTTATCCCAGCATGTGGCTTGTGGGATTCTATTTACAATGTCTTTTAAAGAGCAAAAGTTTTTAATTTTGATAAAGTCCGACTTATCAATCAGTACTTTTATAACTCATGTTTTCAATACTGCATCTAGGACATGTTTGCCTAGCTCGAGGTCACAAAAGTTTTAACCTATGTTTTCTTCTAGAAGTTTCATAGTCTGAGGTTTCACATTTACTTTTATTATTCATTTTGCATTAATTTATGTACATTGTTCAAATATGAATTCAACACCCCCTTTTTTGCACATGGCTATCCACTTGTTCCAATACCATTTGTTGAAAACATTATTCTTTCTTCACTACACTGCTTTTGCACCTTTGTAGAAAATTAGTTTTCTAGAAGTAGAATGGATGGTGTAAACACAACATAAGTATGGGTCTATTTCTGGGCTTTTCTGTTCCAGTGATCTATTGATATTTTTCATAATATCAACTCAATATGGTCTGTATTACTGTAGCTTTATAATAAGTCTTGATATCAAATAGTCTTATTCTCCAACATTATGCTTTATCATGTGCACTTTTCACATAACTGTTGTCATGGAACCATTCAATATATCCTTCTACTCTTAAGAACATATGTATGCTTGGTCCACATTTGTCCATATTTGGGGGAAATGGTCTGATCAATGCTACTAATACTCTTCTGACTCTTAGAAAACATGTAAAGTATGGACATATACAAGTAGCCCTAGAAAACACCAGAAGTGCTACCAATAGATAAGATAAAATAATTAAGAAAAGAAACTCACCATACAATTCACTTTCCAAAATAACTTGTTCTTTGAGAACAGTTCATGTTACATTACACACCCTTAGAATTATATCAAACCTCAAAAAGCAAGACAGTACAACTTACTTCTAAGGGAGTCTTAGAGCTAGAGGCTTTGTCTTTTCTCCTTTGTGTCCTCTTCAGAGCCCCAGTTATAGCTCTAAGGTTATACCCCAAAAAGCTAACCCCCCAAAATGCTTATTAATACATGGTGATTGTCCACTATAAGAGAAGTTTGTGGCTTAAATTAAACAGAGGAATATTTATCTGCCATTTGGACCACTCCTTTCCTTCTAAAGACAATCAATAATAATTTCACAAGGAACAATTTAATCTCTTCTCAAAAAGTATAAACTCCTTTTTTAGACAAGTGAAAATGAAAACACAATAGTCCAAAATCTTTGTGATGCAACAAAAGCTGTTCTAAGAGAGAAGATTACAGCAATACAGGCCTGCATCAAGAAGTAAGAAAAAATCTCAAATAAACAACCTAACTTTACACCTAAAGAAGCTAGAAAAAGAACAAAGCTTAAAATGAGAAAGAAGGAAATAAGATTAGAGCAGACATAAATGAAATAGAGACAAAAACAAACAATAGAATAGATCAATGAGACTAGGAGCTCATTCTTTGAAAGGACAATAAAATTTATAAACTTTTAGCTAAACTCATCAAAGAGAGAGAGAGAGAGAGAGAGAGAACTCAACTAAATAAAATCAAAAGGAAAAGAAAAGAAATAACAACCAATACCACAGAAATATAAAAGATTATAAGAAAATCTTATGAAAAATTACATGCCAAGAAAGTGGACAACCTAGAGAATAAATGGATAAATTTCTAGAAACATATGAAATCATAAAACTAAATCAGGAAGAAATAGAAAATTTGAACAGACCATTACTAGGCATGAAATTTCATTACTAGGCATGAAATTGAAACAGTAATCAAAAAATACCTAACAAAAAAAGTCCATACCAAGATGGCTTCACTAATAAATTCTATCAAAGATTTAAAGAAGAGTTAATACCTATTCTTCTCAAACTATTCCAAAAAAATAAGAGGAAGGAAAGCTTCCAAATTCATTCTATGAAGTCCATATTACCCTGATACCAAAACCAGATAAAGACACTACCAAAAAAAAAAGGGAAATTATGGGTCAATATCTCTGATGAGCATAAACTTAAAATCCTCCACAAAATATTAGCAAACTGAAAAAAATGATTCTCCATAATCAAGTGGAATTTATTCTTAGGATGCAAGGGTATTTCACTATCTGCAAATCAATCAATGTGATACATCACATCAATATGAGAAAGGATAAGAACAATGTGATTATTTCAACAGACATAAAAAGGCTTTTGACTAAGTACAACATCCATTCATGACACAAACTCTCAACTGAATAGGTTTGGAGGGAACGTGCCTGAACATAATAAAGGTCATATATGAAAAGCCCACAGCTAACATCATACTCAAAGGTGAAAAACTGAGAGCTTTTCCTCTAAGATTAGGAACAAGACAAGGATGGACACTCTTACCACTATTATCCAACATAGTACTGGAAGTCTTAGCCACAGCAATCAGACAACAAAAAGGAATAAAAGGCATCCAGGTTGGTAAGGAAGAAGTAAAATTTCCACAATGACATGACACTATAGATAGAAAACCCAAAAGACTTCACCAGAAAACTGCTACAACTGATAAATTAATTCAGTAAAGCCACAGGGTACAAAATCAATATACAGAAATCTGTTGGATTTGTATACACTAATAATGAAGTAGCAGAAAGACAAATTAAGAAAACAACCTCATTTACAATTGCACCAAAAGAATAAAATACCCTAGCAATAAACTTAACTGAGAAGGTAAAAGACTAGTACTTTGAAAACTATAAAACATTGATGAAATAAATTGAAGATGACACAAACAAACAGAAAGATAGTCCAAGCTCATGGACTGAGAGAACCAATATTTTTTAAATGTCCATACTACCCAAAGCAATATACAGATTTAATGCAATCCTATCAAACTACCAATAGCATTTTTTCATAGAACTAGAACAAATAATCCTAAAATTTGTATGGAACTGTAAAAACCCTAAATAGCCAAAGCAACCTGAAAAAGAACAAAACTGGAGGTATCACAATCCCAGATTTCAAGATATACTACAAATCTGCAGTAATCAAAACAGCATGGTACTGGCATAAAAACTGACACATAGGTTAATGGAACAGAATAGAGATCCAAGAAATAAACCCATGATTATATGGTTAATTAATTTACAACACTTACAACACAGTAGGCAAGAATATGCAATGTGACAAAGTCTCTTCAACAAACGGTGCTGGGAAAACTGGATGGCTACATGCAAAAGAATGAAACTGGACCACTTCCTTACACCATATACAAAGATAAATTCAAAATGTATGAAAGACCTAATTGTGAGACCTGAAACAATAAAATTCCTAAAAGAAAATATAGGCAATAATCTCTGACATCAGCTGTAAGAAATATTTTTCTGGGGGCACTGGGGTGGCTCAGTTGGTTAAGCGTCCAACTTCAGCTCAGGTCATGATCTCACAGTCCGTGAGTTTGAGCCCCACGCTGGGCTCTGTGCTGACAGCTCGGAGACTGGAGCCTGCTTCGGATTCTGTGTCTCCCTCTCTCTCTGCCCCTCCCCTGCTCATGCTCTGTCTCTCTCTGTCTCAAAAATAAAAACATTAAAAAAATTTTTTTTAATAAAAAAAAGAAATATTTTTCTAGATATGTCTCCTTTGGCAAGGTAAACAAAAGCAAAATTAAACTATTAAGACTACATCACAATGAAAACTTCACAATAAAAAGCATTCTTTCTGCAAATAACCTAGTCAGCAAACTAAATGACAATCCACTGAATGGGAGAAGATATTTGCAAATAACAAATCTGATAAGGGATTAATATTCAACATATATAAAGATTTTATACAACCCAACACCAGAAAACAAATAATCCAGTTTAAAAATGTGCTGAAGTCATGAACAGACATTTCTCCAAAGAAGACATACAGATGGCCAACAGATACATGAAAAGATGCTCAACATCACTCATCATCAGAGAAATGCAAATCAAACTACAATGAGATATCACTTCACACTAGTCAGAACAGCTAAAATCAAAAACATAAGAAACAACTTTTGGCAAGGATGTGGAGAGTAAGAACTCTTGTGCATTATTGGTAGGAATGGAAACTGGTGCAGCCATTGTGGAAAACAGTATGGAAGTTCGTCAAAAAATGAAAAATAGGATTACCATATGATCCACTAATTCCACTACTGGATACTTACCCAAAGAAAATCAAAACACTAATTTGAAAAGATACATGCATCCCCTCGTTTATTGCAGCATTATTTACAATAGCCAAGATATGGAAGCAACCCAAGTATCCATCGATAGATGAATGGATAAAGAAGGTGTGGTACACACACACATACACACACACACACACACACACACACACACAACGGGATATTACTCAGCCATAAAAAATAATGAAATTTTGCCATTTATATCAATACAGATGGAACTCAGAGAAAGACAAATATCATATGATTTCATTTATATGTGGAATTTAAGAAACAAAACAAAATGAACCAAAAAAAAAAAAAGAGACAAACAAAAACATATTCTTAACAAACTGGTGGTTACCAAAGGGGAAGTGGGTGGAGGGATGTGTGAAATAGGTGAAGAGGAATAAGTACACTTAGCAGGATGAGCACGGAGTAATGTACAGAATTGTTGAATCGCTATATTTTACACCTGAATTAATATAACGCTACTAATTATACTGAATTAAAAAATGAAACTAGAAGTATAAACTCCTTTTCTCAGAGACTAGTTTTAAACACCTTCCTGTTTTCTAATAAACAAAGGGAAAGAAGATGTACAAATGCAAATACAATCATATATTTAAAATAAACTTGCTTTTTAAAAGCATCTTTTTGTGTACTTTTTGCATACTTTTGTCAAAAAGGATACTATGAAAGTAAAAGCATATGGCTAGCCACAGGCAGGCTGCAAAGGCATATAGCTCTAGCTACTCCTCCCTCTCCCAAAAACAACTCCACTGCGGAGTAAGAGATTTACAATAAAATGAAAGACTTTTCTTCTGTGTTAAAAGCCAAGAAATCTATGTTCAGTAAAAAGGTTCGATAAGCTTTCATTTTCAGATATTCAGCGATCAAAAAATTATGTTAACAATTCAACAAATATTTACTGAAAAATTATTTTTTGTTTATTCCCCAAACACTGGTAGACTGTGCTAGACACTGCCAGGCAGGGACTGAAGATTCAAACAAGAATAAATCAAGTCTTTCCTTTCATAGAATCTTATTGAGGTGGTTGGGGGCAGGGCATGGATTGGAAAGAAGAGAAAGGAGGAGACAGACATGTAAATAAATCATTATAATATTATGAAATTAGTTGAATAAAGTTGAACACAAAGTACATTGACAGTTCGAAAGAAGTAACTAGCTTTTTGGGGCGCCTGGGTGGCTCAGTTGGTTAAGCGGCCGACTTCGGCTCAGGTCATGATCTCGCGGTCCGTGAGTTCGAGCCCCGCGTTGGGCTCTGTGCTGACAGCTCAGAGCCTGGAGCCTGTTTCCGATTCTGTGTCTCCCTCTCTCTGACCCTCCCCTGTTCATGCTCTGTCTCTCCCTGTCTCAAAAATAAATAAAACGTTAAAAAAAGTTTGAAAGAAGTAACTAGCTTTATTGTGGGAGATGAGGGGGGACTGCACAGGGTTCAGCTCTGTCTGATTCCAAAGAAGCATATGACATAGGGGCTTACAGCCTCATTGCAGAGATAAAATCCACTATAACTCAATACCAATTCAAAGAAATCAGTTACTAATTAGCAATTTAAAACTTTCTGAAAGCAGTTTTTTCTATTTGCTGATGCAGTAGATTTGCCTCTAGAATCACTCTTGGAGTACTCAGTGCTTATCCGTGAACATATTACCTCAGAGTTAAGACCTAAGTAAATGAAGAAAGGACTTAAAAGACAGATGTGTTGGAGGTTTCAAAAAAGAGTAGGAAATATGCAAAAACTAAAACTCGTTATTTAACAATTCTGTCTAGAAACAACAATGCTCTCAGAGAGACTTTCAAAGACTCCTAACTTGAAAATAGTAACAAGTCCCAGAAAAAAAAAATGTTGTATTGTTTTACTTTATAGAATCATAGCCCATATACAAATAGTGGCAGTTACTTTACTTTAAAAACTATGCAGTATTTTTATATTGGGCTACTATCTAGTCATTAAAGAACCATAACATTCTCAAAAGATATCATTAAGAGAGTGAAAAGGCCAGCCACAGACTGGGAGATATTCATAATAAATATAGCTGCCAAAAAAGTGATATCCAAAATGTAAGAAGTTCTACAAAGAGACAATCCAGTTTTTAAATGAGTGAAAGGCATGAGGGGCATTAAGGAGGGCACTTTTTGGGATGAGCACTGGGTGTCATATGTAAGAGATAAATCACTGGGTTCTACTCCTGAAGCCAAGACTACACTGTATGTTATCTAACTTGCATTTAAATAATAAAAAAAGAGTGAAGGTCTTAACAGGCACTTCAGAAAAAGTACATCCAAATTGCCAATAAGCTAATTTAAAAATTCTCAAAATCATTATTCATCAGCAAAAAGAAAATTGAGACCAAAACCTCATCAGAATGGTTTAAATTAAAAGACTGGTAATTCCAGGGGTTGAAGAGAATAAGGAACAACTGGAATTTTCAATACTGTTGGTGCAAGTGTAAATTTGTACAGTCACTTTGGAAACTGTTTGGCAGTATTTACTAAACAGCTAAACACAGACCTACCTACTCTATGAAACAACAATTCTCCTTCTAGGAATATTCTCTAGGGTAGTAAATTCATATATTAGCCAAAAGACACATAGAAGAATGTTCATAGCAGTTCTATTCCTAATAACCATAAGCTAAAAACAATGCAAATGTCCATCAACAGTAGAATGATTAAAATTAAAATTGTGTGGTATTTTCATACTACAGTATACAACATGAGAGTAAAAGAGAACTGCTACACAGTAGTGTAAGTGCCTGACATTAAGCTTTTGATTGTCAAAGCACCCTTTTCAAAAGACATCCATCTTGAATAACTATATCGCCAGCTATATGACGCAGCTACTAGCAAGACAACCAGATAAAGAACTAGAAGAAGGTCCCTCATCAAGCTACTTGAGTGACTCCATTTCTCCTTTCCTGTACCATAATTCCCATTCTTATGCTTTAAATTACCCAATATAAAATGAAGCCATGTAGCTCTCGACACCACAAGTTCAGACCCTAATAAAGGCAGAACCCCAGGTTCTCTTTCCCCAGCACATCCCTGTGCAGTCCTCACGTGTGTCCTATGCCCTCCAGGACTCGTAAATGATAAATCTCGTTCCTCAAAGTTCCCTTATAGTTAAATGGATTAAAGACTTGAATGCAAGACCTGAAACCATAAAATTCCTAGAAGAAAACATAGGGGAAAGTCTTCCTGATAATGGTCTTGGCAATGATTTTTGGATTTGACATCCAAAGCATAGACAATGAAAGCACAAAGAGACCACATCAAACAACAACTGGGACTACATCAAACTAAAAAGCTCTGCACAGCAAAGGAAACAATAGAGGGACCAGGTAGACTATGCAATGAGAGAAAATATTTGCAAATCATATATCTGATATGGAGTTAATTTTCAAAATATATAAGGCACTTATCCACCTCAATAGCCAAAAACAAACAACAAACAAAACAAAAAAAACAACAACAAATAATCCAATTGAATAATGGGCAAAGTACTAGAATAGAGATTTTCCCAAAGAAATACAAATGGCCAACAGGTTATTGAAAACGTGCTCAACATCACTAGTCATCAGGGAAATGCAAATCAAAACCGTAATTAGACATCACCTCATACCTGTTAGAATGGCTATTAACAAAAAGACAAGAAATAACAAATGTTGGTGAGGGTCTAGAGAAAAGGAACCATTGTACACTATTCATGGGAATGTGAACTGGCATAGTCATATGGAAAATATTCTGGAGGTTTCCCAAAAATTAAAAATAGAACTACCACATGATCCAACAATTTCACTTCTGACATATATCCAAAGGAAATGAAATTAGAATTTCAAATAGATATCTGTACTCCCATGTTCACTGCAGCATTATTTATAATAGCCAAAATATGGGAAGAACCTAAGTGCCCATCAAAATTTGAATAGATATACAAAATGTGGTATATATCCACAATGCAATATTATTCAGCCATAAAAAAATAAGAAATCCTGCCATTTGTGACAACATTGATGAAACATGAGGGCATTATGCTAAGTGAAATAAGTCATTCAGAGAAAAACAAAACTGTATAATTTCACTTACACGTGGAATTTAAGAAAAAGTCAGACTCATGGAAACAGAGTAGAAAGGTGTTGCCAGGGCTGGATGGTGGGAGAAACAGGCAGATGTTGATCAAACTGTACTAACTTTAACTTATTAGATGAATAAGTTCTGGAGATCTACTGTACACCCAGGTGACTACAGTTAATAATAGTTTACTATATGCTTGAAATTTGTTAAGAGAATAGATCTTAACTGCTTTCATCACACACATAAAACAATGGTAACTATGTGAGGTGAAAGATGTATGAAAGTACCTTGATTGTGGTAATCATTTCACAATGTATATGTACATGAAATCATCACACTGACATTTTAAATATATACCATTTTTGTCAATTATATTTCATACAGCTAGAGAAAAAATAAAAGTGAAAAATTTAACAATTAAAAAAGATACTATGAAAAGATTATTTACAAGTCACCAAAAAAGTTTATTTCTGAGTGGTAGGATTATTGGTGATTTTTATTTTCCTTAGACTCTCTTGCTTTTTTTTGCCTTTTTTTAAATACTTTTTATTATTTATTTTTGAGAGACCGAGAGAGACAGCGTAAGCAGGGGAGGGGCAGAAAGAGGAAACACAGAATCTGAAACAGGCTCCAGTCTCTGAGCTGTCAGCACAAAACCCAACCTAGGACTTGAACCCATGAACCGTAAGCTCATGACCTGAGCCGAAGTCAGATGCTCAACCATCTGAGCCATGCAGGTGCCCCTCTTGCTTTTTTTTTCAAAATTTCTTCAATTATTATACAATATTGTCATATATACATTTTACCGTCACTGCATGTTATTAATATGTATACTATTTACATGCTATATCTGTTCTTTATATTCTGACTATGCAAAAACTATGAATTTTTATAAGAATTATATGTAAGACCTTTTTATCAAACGTAGATAGATTATTTTTCAGGCGAATTATAGCTTAAATACCAGCTATTTCATCAAAATCTTGCCCCAGCAGATAATGAGCATCTCAGCTAAGAAAAGTATATAAACATTTCTTCACAGCTTTTGTCGTTACCTTACTTATCAGTGACACTAGTTTGTAAAACTAATACTTTTTTAAAGTAATTCAGCATCAGGAAGAAACCAATACTATTTATCTTACTATATGATCATTAATAATCCAGCTCTTTGTAAAAAATTTAAGCTGTTGTAAATGAGTAAATTCACTCTGAACTCATTAATTGTTCCAGATTTCCATGGGCCAATAAAATTCATAATATGCCAACTTTGTCCAATTTGTAGGTAAAAATGTTACCTGTGTTCACAGTGTCTCTTCAGTACAGTATGCAGAAGAAACAGGTTTCTGTTTCTTTCCATGCTTTTGTTTTTTGGTGTGTGTGTGTGTGTGTGTGTTTTGTGCTTTAGTTGATTTTCACTTTATATCTCATGGAATAAAGTTGAAGCCAGTCTGTACTCCCACTGCCTTCACCTGAAGATGGGTGCTGTGTGGTGTTTATTAAGCAGTGAAACTGGTTCAAGGAAAAAATTTTGTCTTTCCTTTAACTATTTTTTCCTAAACTCTGATGGCAGATATGTACCAGGCAACACAATGTATACCCAAATAGACTCAACCCTAAGGGGCTGTTTTTCAAGACACCCTAATGACAGGTTGTCCATGAGCAATCTGGTTGACTAGTGCAGTGTTAACTCAGATGCTTGCCATGCTGCCTGAGACTCAGCAGGGCAGGAAGAGAAGGCAAGGACATTTACACAGAAACAAAAAATCACAAGAAATGCCAAAAAAAAAAAAAAAAAGGAGGATTGAATTACATTTTAGAGGGAATTAAGCCACAAACAGAAGAGCTTTGAGAATCATGCACAAAAATGCAGCACAACTATAACCTGTAAATGTCTTGTTCTCTCTCCTGCCTGAACTCATGTACAGAAACAGACACAGGAAGTAGATGATAGTTGCCCAAACTCCCTAAGGCTGCTCAGTATTTATGTTGAAAGAATTATATACCATCACATCAGACCAAAATTCAGACTTGGTCAAAGACTGACCTTTGGTCAATCCAGCAGTCTCTCAAACCTGTCTTCTCTCCATGACCTCTCCTCTCTGGCTGAGTAGGAGTCTTTCCCGTATTCACATGACTAAGAGCAATTTCTTAAATCTGACTCTCTCAGTCAATGTCAGCTCCATCACTGACTCATTATGTGGCCTCCAAGACAGTATTTAATCTTTCTGAGCCTCATTTCCTCCCATGTGAAATGAAAATAATAACTGTATCTTCCCACAGGTTTCTTGTGAGGATTAAATGTACATAAAGGATAGGGGCACCTGGGTAGCTCAGTCGGTTAAGCATCCAACTTTGGCTCAGGTCACGATCTCGTGGTTTGTGAGTTTGAGACCGGCATTGGGCTCTCTGCTGACAGCTCAGAGCCTATAGCCTGCTTCGGATTCTGTGTCTCCCTCTCTCTTCCCCTCCCCACCTCGTGCTCCGTCTCTCTCTCAAAATTAAAGAAACATTAAAAAAAATTAAATGTACATAAAGGATGGTGCTTGGTACATAGTAAACACTCATTAAATACAGTATAGATGCTACTACTAATTCCATACCTGTCTCCACATGAGCTTAATGCCTGAGAAAGAAACCGGAGATATTTGCTTGAACATCTTTACCCTAGTAAAGTTCATATGTAAGTCCATGTGTACAGAAATGTAACTTCATTTTTTGTTAAAATCCATTTAAATCAATGTTTACCAGGTACCTATTTAATTAATAAAAGTTTAAATTCTCTTTCAGGTCTGTTCCTCCCCACCAACCCATTGATAATTTGGCAATTGCCTCTACATGTTAAAGGCAAAGTAGTTCTCTTTAAATCTTTATGGGTACTTTTTAAATAAATGATTTTTATTATGAGAGAGAGAGAGACAGAGAGAGAGAGAGAGAGAGAGAGAGAGAGAGAGAGAGAGAGCACATGTGTGCACACAAGCTGGGGAGAGGGAGACAGAGAGGGAAATAGAGAATCCCAAGCAGGCTCCGTGTTTTCAGTGCAGAGTCCAATGGGGGGCCCGAACACATGAAACGTGAGATCATAACCTGAGCCAAAATCAAGAGTCTGATGCTTTACCAACCGAGCCACACTGGTGCCCCAGTGGGTACTTCCTTTGATAAAATATTTCAAACACTATCCATTTGTAAAAGACAGCCCATCCTAAGTGGACCTTCTGTCGTAAATCTTTTCTGAGTTCAACAGTCAACTTTGCCATTTCACTCTTCTCAACTTCTACAGGACCTCAACAATGTAAATATCACTTGATTCTTTTACCTCAAATGGTATATTTTTTAATTTAAAACACTTAAGTTTTAAAATAAATAAAAATTAAATCACTATGAAACTATATTTTATGTTAATTAAACAATAGGAGAATCACCCAGAAATAGTCTCTTATTTCCTCAAATCCCATAGATATAACACGTTGTCAAATTAGCTCTTATTTGTTGAATGCATTCTATGTGCCATACCATACCCTAAATGCTTTTCATATCTTATCCAATTTAACTCCCATGGGTTTGAGTTAGAAATACATTAAGAAAGATAGGAAAGGGGATTATCTTTTGTGTAGTAAGACATTATGGGTTTTATTCATGTTATACATTGAATTCTTCTAATGATAAGATTGATATACTAAATTCTCCACTTTGTGCATGAGAAAACTGAAGGTAAGCAGATTTAAGTAACTAATCCAAAGTTCCGTAATTAGCAAATGGCAAAGTTAGAATCCAATGATTTCTGGCTTTAGCACCTGCAGACTAAGTCCTGATTCATTCTCTGACTGGCTTGTCACCTTGGACAAGTGAGTTAAACCTGCCAGACCTCAGACCCCCAACTGGAAAGGAATTACTAAAACCAAAACCTAATACTCAAGACCCATCTTATTCATGAGCTGTGCTAAGTGGTTTATGGGAATTATTCTTTCCTCTCAGAACAAAATCCACAAGGCACGTATTACTCTTCCTGTTTTATAGATAAGGAAAAAAAGGCAAAGAGAGTGACAGAACTTGCCCAAACTGCACAGCTAGTGTGGTTGAACTGGAACTCACATCCCACTTTCCTCTCTATCAGGTGCTACCCTGCCTCCAGGGACTGGAAAGATCTTTCATAAAAACTGCACCTGGTGTTGTAAGCACAAGATAAAGAACGTATACGAAAATTACTTGAACAAAAATGTCCGCTTTGCTTACAAAATTTCAGGTTAATACCAACAAATGTACTAAAAGACAAAACCGGGCTGTAAAAAATTCTTGACAGGCTGAAAGGGTTGGCCTAATTAAAAAGATGAAATTTCACAGGATAACAGCCAGGCCCTATAATTAAGTTTAAAAAAATCAAATGTACCAGTTCTAGAGGGAGCAGGTATGGTTAGCAGCTGGTACATAAAAGGATTTTAATAGATTTCAAGCTCCAGTATGAGATAACACTGTAATGTAGTTGTGCTCAAAAAAAAAAAAAAAATACAAAGTTATCTTGGGCTACATTATTAGAAATTCAGTGTCCAGGGGCGCCTGGGTGGCGCAGTCGGTTAAGCGTCCGACTTCAGCCAGGTCACGATCTCACGGTCTGTGAGTTCGAGCCCCGCGTCAGGCTCTGGGCTGATGGCTCAGAGCCTGGAGCCTGTTTCCCATTCTGTGTCTCCCTCTCTCTCTGCCCCTCCCCCGTTCATGCTCTGTCTCTCTCTGTCCCAAAAATAAATAAACGTTGAAAAAAAAAAAAAATTAAAAAAAAAAAAAAAAAAAAAAAATTCAGTGTCCAAACAAGATGGACCATAGTAGGACCAAATTTGCACTGGTCAGTTCACATCCACAGTACTGGGGTTCACTCAGAGAGTCACATTTTAGAGAAATGATAGCAGAAAGGGATCAGAGAACTAGACAGAACTCAGAAATCTGCCATGTCGCATGTTGAAGTTGTGACAATATATGAGAAAACTCACTAATAATCATTAAATATTTGCAAGATTTATATTCTAGATGGCCCCTTAAAGCAAAATAAGAATCAGGATTGGAAGATGCAGAGAAGAATGTTTCAGTTCAGTGTGAGGAAATTTTTAAGAAACAATTATAGGAAATAATTAAAAGAATATAAAGTTGAATGAATGTGAGTATTCCTTATCACTGCAGGTGTTCAAGCAAAAGGTCAACCACCACTTGTCAAAATACTACACAAGAGATCCAGATAAGAGACTAGGGCTCAGACTATATGGACTTGAGGTCCCTTCTGGCTTTGTAATTCCATGTGTGAAGCGGAGGAGGGAGAGTATTTTAAACCTGACAGAAGGTACAGACTGTGCTTGTTTAAATTAATTTATACAGCACATTAATAGCATACTGCCATTCTCATAAGTAGCTTAATAAATACTCTCTAAATAAAGAAAAATGTTTCTTACACATCAAAATAATCTGTGTTGTCTAATAAATTAAGTTCAGAATGCAGTTTAAATCCATCATATAAGATGTAACACTTTTATAGGTTTTGCAGCCTACTAATTTACCACTATGTGTCACAAACTATAAATAGGCTTCCCTTTCTTCTCACTATACTTTTCTTTCTTCCTGAGTGAGCTAACAAACTCCCCTCCCCATAAGATTTGAAATAACATCTATTGCCAGCCCAGATCATTTTTCCAAGCTTTGTATCTGTTATCATCCTAGTCAATATTTTCATTGAAATACCCAACAGGTATCTCAAAAAATATTTTTACAGCTGAACTCTTAATGGCCAGATCCCACTCATAGTCCACTCTTCCTCATCTCAGTAAACCCCATCCCCAAATTTGCTTATGCCAGAACTCATGGAGCCATCCATGAAAGTTCCTTTTCCCTATGTTCCATATCTTGCCTGTAACCAAGGGCTGACTGTTCTCAAAAACATTTCTCCATCCACTTCTGCCCACATTCCAGTCCATTCCAAACTCATCTCACATTCTTCTGCAAAACCTCAGAACTAGTCTGCCTTGCCCTAAATATTGTATCCTAATTATATGGTCTCTGGTCGTCTAGCTTTTCTTTGTATTACCTTATATTTCTACATAGGCATATTGTTCTCAAACAGTATGATTCGCTTTTCACTTTTCAATGTTTATGCTATCTTCTCTTATTTTGAAGTGATAGGTAAGTAACATCTGGAGATGGAGGGGCAGGCTTTCATGCATGGAAAGAAATTCTCTGTTATTTTCTAGATTTTGATGAATATTTATTAAATTTATACATTTTAAAAATAGCTTTACTTAACATAGTAAGAAAAATGGAAAGATCTTATTTTATTTCTGAAATTTTGGCTAAAAATAGAAACCTCAATTTCACTTGTTCTTTGAATAATGTATAATAACTAATAAGTTTAACAGATTAATCCTTTTAAAACATTTAATACCACTTTCATATATAATTAATCAAATTCCCTCAGACAATTCAAATCACAATTACCTACCCAGTATACTTGACTCTTTCAAATATGTTATATACAAAAAAGCAGACTGACAAATGAAACAAATAAAATTTTCTGAGAACTTTATTCTTGTAAGTCTAAGTCAGACATTTTTTAAATAGATCAAACTGTTTTACACATTTCAAAAATCTTTAAAAACAAAATAGAATCTTTTGGGTTAAAATATTAAAATACATCTCTAAATTGCCTCCCTTCTGAAACACTGCTAAAACCCAGAGTAAAAGACACTTTTTTAACAAATAAATACACCTGATCTCAGATTTCCAGCCTCCAAAAATGTGAGAAATAAATTTCTGTTGTTTATAAGCCACCTAGTCTATGTGGTACTTTGTTATAGCAGCCTGAACTAAGACAACAGCCATAAATACACTAAAGAGCACAGCAACAGAATTTTAGAAGTTAAAAAGCTTTAGAATCAAGAAAGGTAGATCCCAAGCCAGTAACAGGGAAAATTAAAAATCAACCCAATTTATAGCACACCATTTCCAAAAGGTTCAGGAACAGGTAGCACCAAGCACTTCTGGTAGAGGGGCTTGTAGAAGTGGAGGGCTAAAATAAGGAAGATTCCATTTTAAAAAAGGTGTTTCTATTCCTAAATTTCCTACCTTTTCCCCTACCCCTGCAATCTTGACAGAAAGTTTATTTTTGGAGAGAGAGAACAAAGGGTCTCTGGTTTGGGAGATATGGAACAGTTGAAGACTTAGTTATCACATCTATACAAAGGGAAATAATGGAGCAGGAATACAATACGAATGCAGAGATTCCCAATAGGCTTCTCCCACTGGGCTCTCAGAAGTCTGAAAGCCACATCTTTACCCTCCAGACAAGTGATTCGAAGGATGCTCTTTCCTGGAAATCTGACTAGCCTAAGAGGATTGGGGAGTTATGGGGGCTTCCCCAAGAAATAGTACTACCCTAAAGCAGTAGTACTCAACTGGTGGCAATGTTTCTACCCCCAAGAGAAATTTGGCAATATCTATATGGAAGCAACTCAAATATCCACCAATCGATGGGCAGATGTGGTATATACATACAGTGGAATATTGCTCAGCTTTCAAAAGGAAGGAAATTCTGACACATGCTACAACATAGGTGAAACTTGAGGATGTTATGCTAAGTGAAATAAGCACAAAAAGACAATACATTATGATTCCATGTATATGAGATACCTAGAGTAGTTGAATTTAGGACAGAAAGTGGCAGGGTAGTTTCCAGTGGTTGGAGTGAGGGGGGATGGGGAATTGTTTAGTGGATATAATTTTAGTTTTACAAAATGAAAAACATCCTGATGATTGATTGCATATGAATGTACTTAACACTAATGCCCTTTTCATTTAAAAATGGTTACACAATGGTAAATTTCCGTTATATATAACCACAATTAATTTTTTTTTTTATTTAGGGGCGCCTGTATGGTTCAGTCAGTTAAACATCCGACTTCCGCTCAGGTCATGACCTCACAGCTTGTGAGTTGGAGCCCTGTGTCCGGCTCTGTGCTGACACCTCAGAGCCTGAAGCCTGCTTTGGATTCTGTGTCTCCCTTTCTCTTTGCCCCTCCCCCATTCACACTGTCTCTCTCTCTCTCCTTCAAAAATAAATAAACATTAAAAAATGTTTTAATTAAAAAAATGTACTTCTCATTCAGTATTTCTTAAAAGGCTTTTCTTTCCTTCCCTTGGGAATCAGCCAAGGGGCCAAGGAGGTATGAGAAGGCACCCTATTTGGACCTTGGATCAGAAAGGAAAAACGACATTGTTAGAACGGCTGCCAAAATCTGAATGAGGCCTGTGGACTGGATGCTACTCATATGTCAATGGTGATTTCTTGGTTTGAAAGGTTACACCGAAGTCCATGTAGAAGGATATCCCTCTTTGGAGGGAAAACATACCAAATAATTTGGGGATGATAGGGCATCATATCTTCAATTCGTTCTCAAATGGTCCAGGAAAAAAATAATGATTTTGGTTATGTTTACCTTTTTTGATAAGGTGTCTGTTCATTCTATGTTTTTTATTCGGATGTTTGTTTTTTTATTATGGAGTTTAGGAAGTTCATAATATATACAGGATACAAGTGTTTATCAGAAAGGTGATTTGCAAATATTTTCCCTTAGTCTGTGACTTGTCTTTTCATCCTCTCAATGTCTCTGAAGGAGCAAAGGTCTTAATTTTGATTCAGTCCAACTTAGCAATTTTTTCTTTCATAGACTGTGTTTTTGGTTGTGTATCTAAAAATATTTTTTGCTCAATCTAAGGCACAAAGATTCTTCGCTTATGTTTTCTTCTAGAAATGTTATGGTTCTAAGCTTTACAACTGGACCTATCATCCATTTTGGATTGATTTTATAGGAGACGCATGGGCCAAGGTCCTTTTTTGGCATATAGATATATAATAATTCCAGTAACATTTGTTCAAAAGACTATCTATCCTTTCTCTACTGAATTAGCTTTAAATTCTTGTCAAAAATCAATTGTCTGTTTATGTAGGGGTCTCTTTCTAGGCTCTCCATTTTATTTCATTGACTTATTTATCCTGATACCAATACCACAGTGTCTTGATTGTTATAGCTATATAAGTCTAAAACAGGTAGCATAATTTATCCAACTTTGTTCCTCTCTTTGAAAGTTGATTTATCAATTCTAGATGTCTTTAATTTGCACATGAATTTTAAAGTCAATTTATCAATTGCCACAAGGGTGGAGAGAAGAAACCCTGCCAAGATTTTTGTAAGAATTGCATTGCATCTAGAGAGCAATTTAGAGAGACTTGATATCTTCCAAATATTGAATCTTCTGCTCAGTATATCTATTTATTTAGTTCTTCAATTTCATTCAATAATTTCTGCAGTTGCTGCCTACAAATATTGTACAAATTCCTTAGATTTATTCCTAAGTATGTTATATTTTATATTATTGTAGATTACATTTTTCATTTCAAGTTCCAATTGTTTTATTGTTAGTATTTACAAATAAAATTGATTTTTACATGTGGATCATGTATTCTGCAAACTTGCTAAATTCACATATTATTTCTGATAGATTTGTTTGTAGATATCTTAGGGTTTTCTACTCAGGTTATCCTGTTGTCTATGCAAGAAGACAATTTTACATCTTCCTTTCAAGTATGTATGCCTTTTGTTTATTTATTTTACTTCCCTAGCTAAAACCTTCAGCACTGTTGAATGGAAGTGGTGAAAGCAGATATTCTTGCCTTATTCCTACTCTATAGGGGGGAAGTTTTTGGCCTGTCACCATTTAGTGTGATATTAGTTGTAGGTTTTTCATTAATACCCTTTATCAGGTTGAGTAAGTTCTCTTCTATTTAAACTTCGCTAAAAATTTTTATTAGGAATGAATGTTGGGTTTTATCAAATGCCTTCTTGTTATATATACAGATGACTATATGATTTTTATTTTTTTATTATAAATTTTAAAAAGGGGATTACCTCTAACTTAAAACATTGAACTAATTTTGCATTTTCAGGATAAACCCTGCTTGATCATGATGTAGTATCCTTTTTTATATAACGTTGTATTCTATTTACTAAAAATAAAAAATAGTCTATGTTCATGAGACATATTGGTCTATAGTTTTCTGTTCTTATAATGTCTCAGTCTAGTTTGGGTATCAGAGTAATACTGCCTAAAAACATGAGCTGAAATTATTCCCTCCTTTTCAACTTTCCAAAAGCAGCTTATAGAATTAATGTTCTTTATGAAATACTTGGTAGAATTCACCAGTGGAGCCATTATTGTGACTGTAGTGTGTATGTGTGTGAAAGATTTTAATTATAAATTCAATTTCTTTAATAGACATAGGGGCTTTTAAGATCATCTATTTTTTTCTAAAGTGAGCTTTGACAGTTTGCATTTTTCAAGAAATGTGTTCATTTAATTCAATAAAGTTGTTCATAATATTTCTTGTTATCCTTGTAATAGCTATAGAATCCTTAGTAAAGTCCTTTTCTTCATTCGTGACATTAGCAATTTTGTCTTCTGTCTTTTCTTCCCAATCACTCTGGCTAGAGATTTATCAATTTTATTAACCTTCACAAAGAATTAGTTTTTTATTTTCTGTATTGATTTTATCTATTAATTTTGTTTTCTATTTCATTGATTTCCATTCTAAACTTCATTATTTCCCGATCATTTCCTTCCTTGTTCTCAGGTTTTGGTTCATTTTCTCTTCTTTTTCTAGATTCTTGGGTAGGAGCTGAGGTCATTGATTTATGACCTTTCTTCTCTAGCAATACAGTTGATAGTGATAATTTTCTTCCCAATACTGCATTAGCTGCATCACAAAATTTGATTATGTGTGATCATTTTTACATACTCCAAAAAATTAGTTTTTCTTTTTTTATTAAAAAAAATTTTAATGTTTATTTTTGAGAGAAAGAGAGAGACAGCGCATGAGTCAGGGACCAGCAGAGAGAGAGGGAGACACAGAATCTGAAGCAGGCTCCAGGCTCTGAGCCATCACACAGAGCCCGATGCGGGGCTTGAACTCACAGACTGTGAGATCATGACCTGAGCCAAAGTTGAACCCTTAACCAACTGAGCCACCCAGGTGCCCCCAAAAATTAATTCTATTATTTGACCCATAGATTATTTAGGTGTGCATATTTTCACTTCCTAATATGCTGGAAAGTTTCAAGAGATCTTTCAGTTATTGATTTCTAACTTATTTCCACTGTTAAAAGTCTCTCAAGGTAGTAAGCTGAGGCAATTTTAGGGTTTACCTTGTTTGTTTCTTGACACTCAGGGCCCCTTCATTGCCCTACATCCAAGCATTTTAATAGTTTCTCCATGGAAATCTTGGTTAGATTAATTCCCAAGACTTAATAATTTCTGTTATTGAAAATGGTTGGGGTGCCTGGTTTCAATTTGGCTTAGTTAGTTGAGTGTCCAACTCTTGATTTCAGCTCAGGTCATGATCCCCGAGTCATGGGATCAAGCCCCAGGTCGGGCTTGATCACGCTGAACATGGAGCCTGCTTAAGATTCTCTCTCTCCTTCTGCCCTTCTCCCACACTCCCACTCTCTCTAAAATTAAAAAGGAAAATAATAAAATGATTATTGCTGATAAGAAAAATGCCACTGATTTTTGTAGATTGATTTTTTTCTCCTGCAACATTTCTGATCTCTTTTATTAATTCTAAGAGTGTGTTGATTTTGTTTTTCTAAGCAGATAATTATATAATCTGCATATTATATCTTCCTTTCCAATGCTTATGTGTCCTTTATTTTCTAAGATAACATTCAAGACTTTAGTACTAAAATAAATGAATGTAAACTTTCTCCCTTAAATATATTTAGTATCAAATCTTTTCCAAGTAAAAATGTTCCTTTCTAGTCCTCATCTGCTAAGAGTTTTTACAATAAATAGGTTTTGAACCTTAACAAATGATTCTTTAGCACTAATTAAGATAATCCTATTATTTTATTCCTTAGTTTAATAATTATAAATTATTATCAATATGTTATCAATAGTTATTCTGTAATGCCCGAAGTTCCGAAACCTCCCACAAAAGTCCACCAGAGTCGTAAGTCAAAGCCAAGCGGCAAGGGTCGTTTATTGCAGGTTCGAACCTGGTCCTCTGCGCACTCGTCGCCGGTGACGCAAGAGGCTACGATCAGGGTTGGTACAGCGTTTTTATAGACAGAGACAAATAGCACAGGGGAGGTTTCAAATTATGAGGGGCCTGATTAGTTGATTTTAAAGTAAGGACATTTGTTGTTCTCTGATTGGGCGTCCCTTGTCTGTCCTTTGGCGGGAAGGCTTTGTCCGTTACTTGTGGCGGGAGGAAAAAAGGGGGAAGGGGGAAGGGGGTAGGGTAGGTGGGGAATGTGCTAAGCAAGCAGGTTTACAGAAGCGAGAAATGCCGGTTAGTTTATGTATAATCACTCATTCCATTACATATCAGACTACATTTAGGAAGGTTTACAACCCATTCTACTACACAGCGGGTTACATTCAGGAAAGGCCTCACAATGCTCGTAGCAAACAGCAAGCAAAACAGACTTCTCAGCAATTGTATTTCTTATCAAAGATCCATAATAAGCAGAAAAGAGAACTTTAGCTTTAAACTAAGGCAGGGCTGTCATTTGGATTGTTCCTTTCATTCCCCCCTTTTCCTTGTGCCTAAAGAGCCAATCTTGGGTCTTTTAAGCCTCTGTTTGTAATGTCTCGAGCAGTAGGTACTGAGTTTGTAAGACCATTAATTGTACAGCATTGAACCTGTCTTGGACAAAATTAATAATTTTGTTTATGATGCAGGGGCCTAATGTGAGAGCGAGAAGTAGGATGGCTAGAGGCCCGAGTAAAGTAGAGAGCAGGGTAGTTAACCATGGGGATGCACTGAACCAGGATTCAAACCATCCTGCCTCCTGTTTTTTTCTTTTTTCGCTCATGTCTCCTCACGTATACCCAGTCTCCGGGTCGGTAGTGATGCGGCTCAGGAGGGGGCCCGGTCTCGTAAACGGCTCTCAGTCTGGGCCAAACTTTCTGGTGGGTGCGCTGGAGTTCCCTCAGGGAAATAAGAAGTTTATGATCATCAAATTCAGTTAACACATTAGACTGTAGGTTGGGAATTATGGGGGGGGCACTCCATACATGATTTCAAAGGGGGTTAATCCCAGTTTGTAAGGGGAGTTCCACACCCTGAACAGAGCGTAGAGGAGTAAGACTACCCAGTTAGCGCCAGTCTCCATGGTCAATTTGGTTAGGGTCTCTTTTAGGGTTCTATTCATTCTTTCTACCTGTCCTGAGCTTTGGGGTCTATATGCACAATGTAGTTTCCAATCGGCCCCAATAAACTGCGCTATCCCTTGTATTACCTTTGAAACGAATGCTGGTCCGTTGTCTGATCCTATTAGGGTAGGGAATCCGTACCTGGGCATGATGTCTTCCAACATTTTCTTTGCTACTACCTGCGCAGTCTCATGCTTGGTGGGGAAGGCCTCTGTCCATCCTGAAAAGGTATCTATAAACACTAACAAATATTTGTATCCATATTTTCCAGGCTTTACCTCAGTGAAGTCTACTTCCCAATAGGCTCCCGGCCTGGTTCCGCGGGTTCTGGAGCCAGGGTTTTTCCCGTGGTTGGTGGCGTTAGTTAATTGGCAAGGTTTACAGCTAGTAACTATCTGTTCAATTTTTGTCCTAGAGTCTTTAATGGTGATCCTAGCATGTCTTATTAAGTCTTGCATTTTTCTTGTGCCCATATGAGTGGCTCGGTGCATCTTGGATAAGACTTTATTTCCCATTTCTTCTGGGAGGATTATGCTACAGTCTGCTGCTCTCCACCATCCATTAAGGCACTGAGTCATAGGCAATTTTTGGATCCAGTTTAGGTCTTCTTTAGTGTAGGTGGGACTTTCTGGTAAACTAGCTGAACCGGGGTCTGGTAGGGTGGTCATTAAAGCACAGTCCACCTGTAAGGCCACCTCTCCTTTACCATTAGAGCTGTAGAAGCGATCATACGGAGGCAAGGGGGCCAGCCAGCCGCTACTGGGTCCAGTCTTTTTGAAAGATAGGCAACGGGCCTGGACCATGGGCCAAGGAGTTGCATCAGCACTGCTTTGGCTACCCCTTTATTTTCATCTATGAAGAGATGAAAGGGTTTGGAGACATCGGGGAGCCCTAAGGCTGGTGCCGACAACAGGGCGAGTTTAATTTGCTGGAAAGCCTGCTCAGTTTCCTCTGTCCATTCAAAGGGCACCTGTTCTCGGGTGACCAGGTAAAGAGGCTTAGCCATCTTGGCGAACCGAGGTATCTACAAGCGGCACAACCCGGCCGATCCCAGGAATTCTCTTACCTGCCTTCGCGTTGTGGGTCGGGGGATGCGGAGGACGGTTTCCTTCCATGCATCAGTGAGCCATCGTTGGCCTTCTCTTAACAGATACCCCAAGTAGGTTACCTCGGATCCAGATCCTCGTGAAGTGCCTCATCGAACAAGGTGGGTGAGTTTTTAAATCCTTGGGGGAGCCGGGTCCAGGTGAGTTGCCCATTTATGCCTCTCTCAGGGTCGGACCACTACTCGAAGGTGAAGAGCTCTTGGCTTTTGGGGGCCAGAGGCAGGCTGAAAAAAGCATCTTTTAAATCAAGGACAGTATACCATTGTCTTTCTGGGCTGAGGGCACTTAGGAGGGTATAGGGGTTGGGTACTGTTGGGTGTATGTCCATGACTCGGCAGTTAACTTCTCTCAGATCTTGTACCGGACAGTAGTCCGCACTGTTAGGTTTTCGTACAGGCAGCAGGGGGGTGTTCCAGGCTGAATGGCAGGGACGAAAGATGCCTAAGTCTAGGAGGCGACGGATATGTGGCGTGATGCCATTTCTGGCCTCCATTGACATCGGGTATTGTCGGACCCGAACTGGATCTGCCCCTGGTTTCAGCTCTATGAATAGAGCTGGGCGATGTTTAGCCAACCCCATACCCACGGTTTCAGCCCATGCTTCTGGAAACTGCTGGAGCCAGGGCTCTATGTTTTGACTTTGTGAGGGTGGCCCCTGATGGAGTCGATATTCATCTTCTAATCTTAGAGTAAGTATGGTAATGGGTTGGTTGTGAGGGCCAGTCACTTGGGGGCCCCCTGGCGTAAAATGAATCTGGGCCCCCATTTTAGTGAGTAAGTCTCTTCCTAATAAGGGGCAGGGGCTGTCGGGGATGACTAGGAAGGAATGGGTGACCTTTCCATTTCCTAGGTCCACAGTCCTCTGGGTGGTCCAGGGATATTTTTTTATTCCGGTAGCCCCTTGGATCCAGGAAGATTTTTCAGAAATTTTTCCATGGGGTCTGATCAAGACCGAATGTTTTGCCCCTGTGTCGACTAGGAATTGAACTGGGTTCCCCTCCACTTGTAGCGTTACCCTAGGTTCGGGGAGGGGATCCGAACCCCATCCCCCCTATTCTGCATCTTGAGTGAAGAGGGCGGGTGTGGTTTTTGGCTGCCACGGTTTTTGATCATGGCGTGGCTTTTTCTTTTTAGGGCATTCTCGGGCCCAATGGCCTTTTTCTTTGCAATAGGCACATTGGTCCTTATCTAGGGGCTTTTGTTTATCCAGGGGCTTTTGGACAACAGCGGCCAGGACTTTGGTCATTTCCTCGGTGGCTTTAAGTTGCCTGTCCTCTGGAGTCTCTCTATTATTATAGACACGCTGGGCAATGCGGAGTAAGTCCTGAATCTGTTTTCCCTCCAGGTCCTCTAGTTTCTGGAGTTTCTTTTTAATATCAGTGGCTGCCTGATTTACAAAGGCCATTACAACAGCAGCTTGATTTTCGGGGGCCTCAGGGTTCATGGGGGTATACTGTCTGAAGGTTTCCATTAATCTTTCTAAATAAGCAGCAGGGCTCTCTGTCTTACCTTGTATTACTGAATACACTTTTGCCAAATTAGTGGGCTTGCGTGCAGCAGCCCGGAGACCCGCCATTAGAGTCTGGCGATAAATGCGCAGCCGTCCCCTACCTTCTGCCGTGTTGTGGTCCCAGCCATCCTGTGGGGGTCGGGTCAAGGGAAAAGCTGCATTAATGAGATCAAGGTTAGCAGTGGGTTGGCCGTCATCTCCAGGAACCAGCTTTCTTGCTTCCAATTGAATTCTTTCTCGCTCCTTGGTGGTGAACAGGATTCGGAGGAGCTGCTGACAATCATCCCAGGTGGGTTGGTGGGTAAACATAACACTGTCTAAGAGACTTATTAAATCTTTAGGGTTGTCAGAAAATCGGGCATTCTGGGTTTTCCAGTTATATAGGTCACTGGTAGAGAAGGGCCAGTATTGAAGTCGGGGGTTCCCCGTACCATCGGGAGGCCCTATTTCCCGTAAGGGTAAAGCTACGGTGGAGTCAGGAAGGCGGAGTCCTGGCTCATGAGGGGCCCGCCTACGGGTGCGTCCAGCCGGCCTTTGGACTTCGCCCCCACTAGGCATGGGCGCGGGTTGAGCCTCCCTATTCTCTAGTTCTCCTATGGGCTGGGCTACGGGAGGCTCTGCCGGCGCAGCAGGGATAGGGGCAGCTTGCGGAATGAGAGGAGGAACCTGGTAAGGGGGAGGGTCAAGGGAAAGTAAATCTTGGCTGTCGGGGAGAACAGGGGGTGCAGTTGGAGTTGGCGGCTTGGGTGGGTTGATAGGTTTAGCCGCTAGAATTTTGCATGGCCCTGTTGTTAAAAAAAAGAGGCCATCCAGGGAAGTGGGTTTTCTATGAAATCTTGCCACTCCAGAATATAGGGAATCTGATCCGAGTGACCTTCTTTCCCTGGTAGGAAAATTATTGATTTTACTTTAAGGACCACGGGGAGGCAGAAGGTTCCCTCTGTAGGCCAATTGACCCCAAAGGTGGGCCATTCAGAGCGGCAATAGGTGATCAACTTCCTTTTGCAAATGTCTAGGCTTAAGTTGTGTCCCCTAGCTTTTACGTCCCTGAAGTTGGCGAGAAGGAGGGAGAGAGGGGTGCTCTGCGTTTGGCCCATGTTATGATTCTGAGGAAGAGGAGAAGAGAAGGGGGCGCGGGCAACACGGACGTGGGGGAAGGGGCGCCGCTGGCCAGGGGGCGGGAGGGAAAGCCGCAGGGAGCTGAGGAAGGAGGAGAGAGGAACAAAGGATGGAATAATTAATTCTGATCAGCCGATAAAACACTTAATTCCAGTAAAACATCCGACCCATGAAACAAAAACAAGAACTAACAAGAATCTTTCGCAGCGGTTCCAACTTTCTGGTGCCGTCTCGGCCAGCCCAACAGAGAGGGTTGTGGCTAGGACGGCGGTAATTACAAGGGCCCAGGGGTGACGATACATTTAGACTGACATAGAAGCACTCGCGTACTCGCCCGTCCGCGTCCCTCTCGGGAACTTAGGTGCCTCTTAGCATGGGCGGGCAGGTATAATCCCCCTGCTTGGATCAAAATAAATTTTGACCGCCTTAAGCCGTATGAGGATCACCGCGGAAGTCGGGTTAGAGCCCACTCGAATCCCGTAGCTTATGCCGTGGGACTACACATAGGGTAAGTCAGGTGCGTGCCCCTGACTCCCAACAATCATTCCAGTCAGTTTAACAGACAGACACACAGACACACATCACATCAAAATACGGGTAACAATTGGCATGCCTAGATGGTTTTTCTTTTAGACGCGTAGAGATATTTCTTAGCACTCTGGTAGTTCATAGAGAAAATGAAAGTATTTAGTTCGCAGGCGCGTTGGGCGTAAGCAGCCCACAGAAAAGAATCCTGATGGGCCAAAAAGGTCCCCCGATGGACCAAGAAGGTCCCCAGATGGGCCAAGAAGGCCCCCAGATGGGCCAAGTAGGCCCCAGACGGGCCAAGAAGGCCCCCAGACGGGCCAAGAAGGCCCCAGACGGGCCAAGAAGGCCCCCAGATGGGCCAAGAAGGCCCCAGACGGACCAAGAAGGCCCCCAGATGGGCCAAGAAGGCCCCCAGACGGGCCAAGAAGGCCCCCAGATGGGCCAAGAAGGCCCCAGACGGGCCAAGAAGGCCCCCAGATGGGCCAAGAAGGCCCCCAGACGGGCCAAGAAGGCCCCCAGATGGGCCAAGAAGGCCCCAGACGGGCCAAGAAGGCCCCCAGATGGGCCAAGAAGGCCCCCAGATGGGCCAAGAAGGCCCCCAGATGTCAGTGGACGTCTCCAACTGACCCCGGCTGGGTGCCCTATAGCGCGTCCGCCAGGGTCACACCAGCTTCCAGACAGAACCGGTTCTCCAGAGAAGAAACACAGATCAGAGAGAAAAGGAAGAACTTTAGAGCCGGCTTACTTACCGATCGGAATCAGATACGACCCGTTGACCAGAAGTCTGGTGGGCTCGGGGGGGATCTCGGTGGGACCTCCAAATGTAATGCCCGAAGTTCCGAAACCTCCCACAAAAGTCCACCAGAGTCGTAAGTCAAAGCCAAGCGGCAAGGGTCGTTTATTGCAGGTTCGAACCTGGTCCTCTGCGCACTCGTCGCCGGTGACGCAAGAGGCTACGATCAGGGTTGGTACAGCGTTTTTATAGACAGAGACAAATAGCACAGGGGAGGTTTCAAATTATGAGGGGCCTGATTAGTTGATTTTAAAGTAAGGACATTTGTTGTTCTCTGATTGGGCGTCCCTTGTCTGTCCTTTGGCGGGAAGGCTTTGTCCGTTACTTGTGGCGGGAGGAAAAAAGGGGGAAGGGGGAAGGGGGTAGGGTAGGTGGGGAATGTGCTAAGCAAGCAGGTTTACAGAAGCGAGAAATGCCGGTTAGTTTATGTATAATCACTCATTCCATTACATATCAGACTACATTTAGGAAGGTTTACAACCCATTCTACTACACAGCGGGTTACATTCAGGAAAGGCCTCACAATGCTCGTAGCAAACAGCAAGCAAAACAGACTTCTCAGCAATTGTATTTCTTATCAAAGATCCATAATAAGCAGAAAAGAGAACTTTAGCTTTAAACTAAGGCAGGGCTGTCATTTGGATTGTTCCTTTCAATTCTCAATAGATTACGTATGTTGAGCAATCCTTGCTTTTATGGAATAAACCTTACATAATATTGTTACACTACTTTTTTTCATAGACTACTGGATTTGGTTATCTAATATTTTATTTAAGTTTTTGCAACTACCTTCATAAGTTAATTTTTTTTCTTGTATTGCTAATATCTGGTTTTGCTATCAAGATTATGCTAACAACATATAGAAGCTGGGAAGCTTTTGATCTTTACTATTTTCTGAAATAATTTCTATAAAATAAAATAGAGATCAACTATGCCATGGAAATTTGATCCAAACTCCCTTGTAAAGTGATCTGAGCTGAATTTTGAAAAGGAAGGAATATTTAAACTTGAATTAATATTTAAGTAAATGATGGTGGATTGTAGAGTCACATTTCTCACTGTCAGAGAGGGAGGTTACAGACAAGTAAGGGGAGAAGGCCACAGTAATCCATGCAGTAAAATGAATACCAAATTTTCACCTTCCACAAATAAATGACTGAATTAATTAGTTGACTGATTGATTACAAGAGTCAAATATTCTGTGCATAAATTGAGTAATTTATGTAATACTCAACCCTCAGGGAATAGAACATAGTAGAACATAACTCCCAAATCCTTAAGTGTGGCTGTGCATTGTGACTTACTTCCAAAGAGTACAGAATGAAAAGAAGGAGGGAAAAGGAGTAACTACACAATGGGAAAGCACAACAGAAACTACACCATCGACAATAAAGTCATCTTGATAGCATGTACTCTTTGTATGATGTAATGAGAATGATACTTCCCTCTGTGGTCTTCCTCTCAAAAAACCCATAACCACAGCCTAATCAGAAGAAAACTATCAGGCAAATCCCTAATGAGAGACTAAAGAACTAAACGATTTTTAAGTCTTGAGGCCAAATAATGTCTGGTTTTTTACCTTTTCCCCGATGGGTCATGTTTTCAATCATCTTCTACAAAATACCTGACCAGTACTTCTTAAAATTGGTAAGGTCACCAAAAACAAGGAAAGTCTGATAAACTGTGACAACTAAGGGGCATCTAAGGAGACAGAATGTCTAAATGTAATGCAGTGTACTGTTTAGGTTCCTAGAAGAGAAAAAGGACAGTCAGTAAAAAAAAAAAAATTAGAAGAAGAAAAGCTGCATTAAATATGGATTTTAGTCAATGATAAGGTATCAATATTGGTTCATTAGTTGAAACAAATATGCCATATTAATGTAATATACATACCAGTATGTTTTTCAATAGGGGAGACTGGGTGTGGCATATATGGGAACTCACTGTACTCTCTTTGCAACTTTTCTGGAAATCTAAAATTAGTCTAAAATAACCTAAAGTCTAAAAAATAAAAATAAAAATTACTTTTTAAAAATGTTATTTGTTTATTTTGTGAGTGTGTGTGAGTGGGGGAGGGGCAGAGAGACAAGGAGAGAGAGAATCACAAACAGGCTTTGTGATATCGGCACAGAGCCCAATATGGGGCTGGGTCTCATGAACCATGAGATCATGACCTGAGCCTTAAGTTGGACACTTAACCAACTGAGCTACCCCAAAAGTTACTTTTTCATGATAAAACAAAATGACTAGAAATAAACAGGAAAAGCTGCCCAGAAAGTATGCAATGTGAATACTGAAATGACTGTTCAAATTGAAAATGGCCAGATAAATGCTAACAGTTACAAAAGTGGATAGAGCTATAAGCAGTCATTTCATTAATTCCTCTTTCCTAAAACAGTATCAAACGAAGTTATCTCCTATATTTTAAAGCCCTCAACAGAAGACCCAAAGCTTCCATCAGTTGATCATTATAACTTTTAAGTTCCTTTACTGTTCCTCTCAAAATCTTTCCTTACAATCTAATTAAATTCATTATACTACAATTTCAGCTCACCTTCCCTTTGATTTTCCTTAGTGAAGATATATGTGTAGAGTACCACATGTTAGGTAAATGTTAGACAAGTACTTGAAGACAATTATGAAAATGACCTTCAATCTTGAGGCCAAATAATATCTGGTTCTTTTACCTTTTCCCTCATGGGTCATTTTTTCTAAGTTTTTAATCATCTTTATGATTTTCTTTGAACCTCTTTTATTAGAAAGGCTTAACAGTGAAAAAGAACAAACTATTTAGCATACTTGCAGCATTTTAATGGCACTGCTAAATTTCATCATGCAGATTTGCCCTTTCCTTAAGCTATACTCAGAATTCTACTGTTGAAAAAAATGCCAAAACTTTGCCCTAAGTAGCAGGAATTGTATTGTCATTGAAATAGAATCTTTCTCCAAAATAATACCATTCAAATTGAAACATCACTATAACTTTTCCAAAACCAAGAATATAGTATTCAAAATAGACAATTTGACCTATTTTAATACATCATCAATAATCAGACTATCAAACACAATCCACACTTAAATAAATACTAATGAAATTAACCCCTTAAAATAAAGCAATTACTTTTCAAAATGCTTTTCTGTCTCTTTCTACAAGTACACTCCCCTACCTCTCTTTTTACAATCGTTTATGTTGAACAACAGATAATGTCTGATGGTGAATTATAACATCACAATAGTTAATCCAGGTAAACTAATCTGAAAAAAAAAAACTCACTTTGGCATTCTAAAGCCACTTATTAGTTTCTCTTTACCTCATGAAATTAACTTATTTATGTATTAAATTGCCAATGCCATACCAGTGCTCAGGAAAAAGGTGTTAATATCCCCTTTTCTTGGATGGCATTATCTATCCCAATTTAAATGTTTATAACTCTTTTGTAGCTAACGTGTTCCTCCATTAAACTCATCATACTTATTACAAATTTAGAATATAGTGAAATTCATAAAAAATTGACCTATAAATGGATTCATATATTTTATTATAATAATGTTAAATGGGTTAGACCCAGTGTGGAAGCACTAAATCCATGGTATCAGGTGGTCTTTCTTTCTCATCAGTTTCCCACTATCTTAAATATCAACATTTTGATCTCTCATTATGTGGGACTAATCTAAGTAGCAAGAAGATAGAAATCTTTAGTCAAATTTGAAAAAGTCCTCTGGGTTTTTTTCCAGTTTTCATTATCTTTTTTCCCATATTCTCTTTGCATTCTGGAAATTCTCCTCATACATAAGATTACCTCTGTACTAGACATGTTATCCACCATATTCTTCAGCTGTTGTCATTCTCATTCAGACCAAGAGTTTTTATTCCAAGTACCTGTAATGCCACCTGAGGAATATCTTAGATTGAAGAAGCATGTTTCAATTGGAAGGCCAGAAATGCTGGAAAGTTGATACCTTCAGGAGCAGCCTTAACCTGTGATGGACAGAAGTTAGTAGGTAAATAACCCAGGTTTGCTTATCTTTCTGGTAGGACACCCAGATATGTTCTACACAGTATCCAAAAGGTCTACACTGGCATTGAGGTCCAGTTACCCACAGTGGCGATCTGCTTATTAATGCATTTATTAGCTTGCTTTCTTTCCTGGCAATGTTCCCTGGGATCACCTCCCAAATAAAACTACCTACATTCAAATTCTTTTTTCAGGGTCCAACCTGAAGATATGATCTTTATGTCAATATTTCCTGATTTTCGTTTTCCATTGTCATGTCAAATGCAGAAAAGTCGAATCCCCTCTTTGATAGTCATAACTATGTTTGAATTAAAATTTAAGTTATAATCATGAGATGATTTGTGTGAATGAAAAGCTCCGTGTGATCTCCATAAGGTCTATAATTACAATTGTAGTATTAGAGAATGATGTTACTAGAGTCAAGACATTTTGAGCTAAACTTTGCAATAATGTGATTAACTTCCTACAGTCAGACATGAGCTTTCAAGATTTGATAAACATATACAACAGTACTACTTTACCTTTCCTAGCATGAAATATTTTTTTTAGTATTTGTTCATCCTTTGCCATGATGGACATGATGTCATCAATCTGCATAGCCATTTCTGAGATTACTTGGTCTGGCCTTCATAAAACGATACACTAATTTTTCCCATTGCCCACTAACTAAACATTGATTAGAATTACAAACAGTCTTATAAAATACTAAGTAAAATTTAATGGATTTTTAAAATTAATTTAAAAACCAGCTTTATTTTACATAATTTTGATTAGGCATATGATATGTGACTGTCCATCTGCACTCTTGCTCTGGGCCTCACAGGTGTTAGGAAGAACCGGAGGAGTAACAGGGATTATCTATATTCTCAGGACAGGAAGTCCCTCCATTCTCACAGAACCACGCCTACAAAAAAGAGGTCAAAGCTGACACCAGGGAACTGGCAAAATTAGATTTTTATGAGAGAATTAGGTGACTACTGGAAAAAAATATCTCTTTCATTTTATTCTAGGCCCTTGATTTTTCTTCCCCCTGTAATTGGTATAGTTTTGAGAAATAAGAGATAATCCTCACTTACTACCTAAAGGTATCCAGTGAGATGTTTTGCTGTTCCTCAGCACTCATACTGAGAGATTATTCTCTGGAACAATTTACAAGTACACTCATACCACCAACAAGAGCTTCAAGAGAAATATTAAGGGAAGTGATGTTTGCTCTTTGTTAAATTTCTGAAAAGAAGATTGAGGAAACCGGCATTTGTAGAAAAGCCAAATAGCGATACATTCTTGCCATCAACGAATTTCCCAGGTGAGTCATGCTTCATAAAATAACTTTTTAAAATACTAGCAATCTTTGGGACAGAAAAAATTCAGAGGGTTAAAACGTTCCTGTCATAAAGGGCCCCAATCCTGCAGAGTAATGACACTTCAAAGTGCTGAAGAAGCAGAAAATATGACAGGTCCTAAACAAGCCCATGTGATTGATTAGCAAGCTAGGACTCTCTCCTCTCTTTTTCTCCCTTCATGGATGCGTACACAGTTTAAGGTGCCATTTTACATCCTAAATTAGAGACCTGGGATGGCAACCTCATTGCAAAGTAGACCTAGAAATCAGGTTGCAAGGTGTATTTGAATGTCAACAGGTAGCTGTAAGGAAAACTGTTAATAGATCCTTTTAAATCCTTGAAGATAAGAGTACACAGCTGGGGTGCCTGGGTGGCCCAGTCGGTTAAGCACTGACTTTGGCTCAGTCAAGATCTCATGGTTCGTGAGTTCGAGTCCCACGTTGGGCTCTGTGCTGACAGTGCAGAGCTTGGAGCCTGCTTTGGATTCTATGTCTTCCGCTCTCTCTGCCTGTCCTCTGCTCGCACTGTATCTCTCTCTCTCTCAAAAATAAACATTAAGATAAGAGCACACACCAAGGCTAGGTTAGTTTAAAAAGGTAATTTGTATTACCATAAATTTGGCAATTAGCAGCTACAAACATAATCTAACTACAATAGCCCAAATAGACCAAACACAACTTTTCTGTTATAATACTGTGCCTGAGTAAAGAGAAAGCTTAGCTAACTGGAGCAGGAGAGGAGCTGCCTACGGAAAGATAGATGTGTACAGATTGTGCCTCCCCAGGCCCATTCTGAAGCTGGCATAACCACTCTTTATCCAACTTTACTTTTTTTTTCTCACAAATCTTAATGGAATCATTTATTAATAGAATAATATAAAATAATATATGTTTTATAGCTGAAACATGACTATAATATTGAAATTAATGTTGGGGTGCTGGACGGCTCAGTCGGTTAAGCTTCCAACTCTTGGTTGTGGCTCAGGTCATGATCTCATGGTTTCATGAGTTCAAGCCCCACGTTGGGCTCTGCACTGTTAGCAGGGAGCTTGCTTGGGATTCTCTCTCTCTCCCCCTCTCTCTGTCCCTCTTCCACTCACGCCGTCTCTATCTCTCTCAAACAAATAAAATGAACTTTAAAGTAAATAAATAAATAAATAAATAAATAAATAAATAAATAAAATTAATGTCAATCTATGAGTTTCATATCTGTAAGGGATCAGGAACTAACTAGGGGACAAAAACTTGATCCTGAGTGTTCTACAATGAATCTTTCTAATTTCAATTTCACATAGTTAATGACCATGACAACAACTAACCCTCTTCCTCTAGGCTATCTTTAATGTCTTATGACAGAGGAAGGAAAAAATTAATTAGTATTTTTATCACTTAAATCATGATTTATGATTTATTAAACTATTCATGAAGGAAAATCATGCTTTGAAAATTATTTTCAATGAGATGTCCAATATACAAATGATACAAGTCTATTACTACCCTTCTGTGCATCTATGTACTACAAATGATATTTACATAGAGTAAAACACCAAATATATAGTGAACTTTAAAATAATTCCTCCATTAGGGGCACCTGGGTGGCTCAGTCAGTTGAGCGTCTGACTTCGGCTCAGGTCATGATCTCACAGCTCTGTGAGTTTGAGCCCCGCATCGGGCTCTGTGCTGACAGCTTGGAGCCTGGAGCCTGCTTCGGATTCTGTGTCTCCCTCTCTCTCTGCCCCTAACCCACTCACATTCTGTCTCTGTCTCTCTCAAAAATAAATAAACATTAAAAACTTTTTTTAAATAATTCCTCCATTAGAATATAATTAGAATTGGGGCGCCTGGGTGGCGCAGTCGGTTGAGCGTCCGACTTCAGCCAGGTCACGATCTCGCGGTCCGTGAGTTCGAGCCCCGCGTCAGGCTCTGGGCTGATGGCTCAGAGCCTGGAGCCTGTTTCTGATTCTGTGTCTCCCTCTCTCTCTGCCCCTCCCCCGTTCACGCTCTGTCTCTCTCTGTCCCAAAAATAAATAAACGTTGAAAAAAAAATTAGAATATAATTAGAATATATACCAGCTAGAAATTTAAACAAATGTGTATGATGCAGTGTGATGAACAATAAATGTCCTCCCATCACTCTTCCTATGCCACACCCTTAAGTCTTGCTTGAGATCATCTTTACTATCTTTACTCCCTCAGAAAAGCCTACTCTGCATGGGTATTAGGCATCCCCATACATGTTTCCATAATATAAAAACCTGCACCTCCCGTATCCCAGCTCCTTTCTCAGTGTATCCTATTTACTACACTGATCGTATTCCTAGTAAATATCCTAGTAGCCTAGTTTTTGTTTACTGTCTAGACTCCCCCCTGGCCAATGGGCTTTGGGAAGTCAGGGATGATGTCAAACTTGTCTTTTTTGTCCCCAGCATCTCCCAATATGCCTACTACTGGCACCCAGTAGGAATTGCACAAATATATGTTAAGGGAAATCTTTCTTAGTGATCCATAGTCATATTTTAATTAAGAACCTTTGATTATCCACTCAGTCATTTTTGCTGGATCAAATTATCAAACAGTCAGTCAGTCATATATACTGGCATGTGTTTGGGTCATTTCCTTATACCATTATTTAGTGCCATTAGGAAAGTCATGGTAAATTTAAGAAGAATCACAAATGATGAGGAAGATAATCTAGTGCCAGAAGGAAACTTGTAGCTGGCCCTCAGCTGACTGGGGCCAGTTTTCTCATTGCTCCAATTCAAGTCTGTTCTATTCTAGTAGTTCATGATTCTTTGATATGCAATTCAGCCTAATTAGCTTCTATAGAGTCCTAAGGGATAACCCCACCACTACCAGAGGCCAATGGGATAACACCACCATTACCAGAGGCTAAAGTGATTTCTGCCCTCAGATTTCCCATAGTCTGAAATAGAACATATAAATAAATGATTGAAATACAATATCACATTGTGAATGATTTTTAAAAGCAGGGGTACAGCATATTCAACAACAACAACAACAGAGGTAGAGATCCAGGAATGATTACATCTCCCTGTGGAGCTCAGGAAGGTTTCTAAAAAGAAATAGCACCTGAGCAGTTTTTATTTAAATAAAATTTTTATTGACATTTAACCTATATAAAGAATTGTCTTGAAATAAATTCAACTGGAAAAGAATGTGGAAATGGCATAGCATCCAAAGAGAGAAGAGTATTCAAAAACACTGTAGCATATAACAGGTTGCCGCAAGTAGTTTAGAATCCATGGAGCATAAAGGGGCATTGAGCATAGCAAGAGATGAGCCCAAGGAAATAGCCAGGGCTTCAGATGTTGTGCTAGGGGGCTGCTACTTACGTGTTGTAGGCAGAAAAGTAAAACAATTAAGCATTGCTTGTCTCCTTAGGAAGAGTATTCTAGCTGACACGTAGAAAATGTATTTGAGCATTGTCAGAAGAAAGGCAGGAAGACCAACTAAGAGTCTGCTGTAAAAGACCAGGAAGTGTTGATGGACCAAGATACTACTTTGATCATGTGTCACTGCTCTCCTCCAATCAGTAACAATAGTTAGAAGCTACTGATGTTTCATGTTCCTCTAGTCCAAACTGTGAGCCATAGAGAAATGCAGAAATGGACTCTTGTTACAAAGAGAGGCAAGGCAAGATGTTTTTCTCCTATGGAATTCATTTCCCCCTAGAGATAGTATTTGACATTACCTTTAAGATGTCACTCTATGATACTGAGTTTCCACAGTTCAAGGTAAGCAAATGTTACTCTCTCCATCTCTAATACCTCCTTCCCTAGAACACCACTCTAGTACATGGAACCACATAAGATGTTGTTTTAGCTAAATTCTTTCAATTAAAAGATCAAAAAGGTATTGGGGCGCCTGGGTGGCGCAGTCGGTTAAGCGTCCGACTTCAGCCAGGTCACGATCTCGCGCTCCGTGAGTTCGAGCCCCGCGTCGGGCTCTGGGCTGATGGCTCAGAGCCTGGAGCCTGTTTCCGATTCTGTGTCTCCCTCTCTCTCTGCCCCTCCCCCGTTCATGCTCTGTCTCTCTCTGTCCCAAAAATAAATAAACGTTGAAAAGATCAAAAAGGTATTTAATCACTGGAGACAATTCAATAAGGACTGACTGAAAAAGAGATACCCAGTAAGAATTTTCATAATCAGCCTTATACTGCATGAGAAAAGGAATCCTGTTTTTGGAACAGTTTGAAGTCTCATTGTAGTGCCTTACACATAATATTTGTGGTTAAGACAATGATAAATGAATATAAACTGTAACAGCTAATTCAGAATTCTCATATCTCACTCTTTAAGAAGTGCAACTGACCCATATAAATACAGTCAAATGACCTTTGACAAAGGAACAATGCAATACAATGAGAAAAGAGTCTTTTTAACAAATGATGCTGGAACAACTGGACAGCCACGTTAAAAAAATGAATCTCTACCCGGACCTTACTCTTCACAAAAATTAATTCAAAATGGATCACATGTCTAAACATGAAATGCAAAAATATAAAACTCCTGAAGATAACATAAGAGAAAATATAGATGACCTTAGGTATGGTGATGGCTTTTTGGATACAATACAGAAGACACAATCTATAAAAGAAATAATCAATAAATTAGACTTCATTAATATTAAAAAACTTCTGCTCCGTGAAAGACAATGTAAAGAGAATTAGAAGACAAGCCACAAACTGGGGGAAAAAATTGCAAAAGACAAACCAGATAAAGGACTGTTATCCAAAATATACAAAGAACTCTTCAAACTCAACAGTGAGAAAACAAACAACCAGATTAAAAGATGAAGCAAAAACCTTAACAGACACCTCACCAAAGAAGATATACAGGTGGAAAACAAGCATATGAAAAGATGCCCCCCATCACATGTCATCAGAGAAATGCAAATTAAAACAATAATGAGACACCATTCTACACACCTCATTAGAATGGTCAAACTCCAGAACACTGGCAACACTAAATGCTAGTGAGAATACGGAGCAACAGGGACTCTTCATTCACTGCTGATGGGAAGGCAAAATGGTACAGCCACCGTGGAAGGCAGATTTGCAGTTTCTTCCAAAAACTAAACCTACTCAACATATGGACTAGTAACATCACTCCTTGGTGAGCCCAAATGAGTTGAAAACTTATGTCCACACAAAACCTGCACATGGATGTTTATAACAGCTTTATTCACAGTTGCCAACTTGGAAGCAATCAAAATGTCCTTCAGTAGGTGAATGGATAAATATAAACTGTAGTATACACAGACAATGGAATTCAGTGAAAAAGGGAAATGGCTATCGAGCCATGAAAAGACATGAAGGAAACTTAAACACATATTACTAAGCGAAGAAGCCACTCTAAAAAGGTTACATACTGCATGATTCCAACTATATGACATTCTGGAAAAGGCAACACTACGGAGACAGTAAAAAGACCAGTGGTTGCCAGGGGTTGGAAGAAGGAAGGGATGAATAGGTAAAGCACAGGATTTTCAGGGCAGTGAAACTACAGTATATAATACTATAATGATGGATATTTGTCATTGTAAGTTTGTCCAAACCCATAGAATATATAACACCAAGAATGAACCCTAATGTAACTCTGATGATAATGTCAATGTATGTTCATCAATTTTAAATATTGTACCACTTTTGTGGAGATTGCTAATAATGGGGATGCTCTGTATGTGTGAGGACAGGGGATATAAAGGAAAATCTCTGTTCCTCACATTAATTTTGCTGTGAACCTAAACTGCCCTAAAGAAAAAAGGCTATAAAAAAAATACTCGAAAGATTTCCTAATAAGCCAGAGCCACACAGAAACAGTACACACACAAGTCCAGTTTCTGTTCTATTTTATTATGCACTGTGTTTATTCAGTGGAATTACTATTCAATTAAAATATCATTATCCATTCAAAAAAATGCTTCTGAGAATGTATATGCTATTTTATCAAGTTTTTAATCATTTAGAATTTGGCTTATTTGAAAAAAATTTAAGTTTATTTATTTATTTTGAGAACAAGAAAAGAGAGAGAAGGCAGAGTAGAGGCAGAGAGAGAGAGAGAGAGAGAGAGAGAGAGAGAGAGAAAGAGAATCCCAAGCAAGCTCCATGCTGTTGGTACACAGCTGGACATGGGGCTCAATCCCACCAACCATGAGATCATGACCTGAGTTGAAATCAAAAGTCAGATGCTTAACTGACTATCCAAGGTCGGATGTTTAACTGACTGAGCCACCTAAGCACCCCAACTTATTTGAAATTTTTTGCTTGCTTGTATTTGAGTTGCAGTTGTCAGGACAAACAATTTTCAATTAATCCAAAAGTAATAATCACTGCAGGGCATAGGGCTAGGAAATTTGGAGTCTCAAGGTGCAATAAGACCTAGTACTTGTCTGGAAGAGCTTATGATAAATTTAGCAAAACAAGGAAAGCAAACTTTACAACCAATCAATGTTTCTTGAATATTAATCTAAACCAAAAATGAGTTAAAAAATAATACATGGTGGATTACAATGAAGTAAATGATTAATTTCCACGTGGTTGAATTAGATAACAATTGTGTTCAGAGAATGAGAGTAGAGGGATGAAGTGATTCATTCATAAGAATTAGCATATAAAGGAAAACTGATTTGTTTGTTATTTTGATAACCAAAAATCATATTCAATGTTTTCTTTAAAACCTACAAATATGATTCTAATTTCTAGTTTCTCCCCAAAAGACTAGTAGCTGTTTGCAGTTTAATATTTGTGCTCATAGGTAATGAGCATTCTTTCCCAGACTGAATGATTACCCCCCAGAGGCAGTCTGGGTTGGGAGCCTTCAACTAGAGCCCATCTTCTTGGTCACATAGGACCTTCAGCCATGCTCACATTCTGTTCATGTGATAATTCATCTGCCTACTTCCTTTTTCCATCTGGCTTCCTTTGGTTCCCCATAAAGCAATTACAGCCTAGTGCTTGCAAAAAAGCATTGATTGATCTAAATATACCAATTCTAATATCTAATCTATGATTTTAGTTAAAGCAATATGACCAAATGTCCCTACAAGAAATACCAACCCAAAGAAATTGCAAGCCTTGTAAAACCCTTTTCTAGCCCGAGTTCCCACATCACATTAAATAATATTCCTTAAAATAAAATTAAAGTATTGCATCAATACAGGAACTTCACATTCACTACCATAGACTATTACAGCCATGTTCTTGTCTTGAGCTTTTTCCATTATTTCTGCTATCACACTGTTAACCCATATTTAAACTCTCATAACTCCACAGCTTGCTATTCTCTTCCTCTTGGTTCTACCAGCTTTATAATTATAACTACTTTATATGGCATCCTTTTATTTTATTCTTCTACTCTTCAATAAGTAACCTCTCTTGTGGGATTTTTTTCTATGCTTCAAAATGATAAATAAATATCTTAATCCTTATAGACTTACCACAATAAAAAAATAATTCTAGTGTCAATGACCTTTGTACCATTCATGTGTAAGTATCATGCCTTCTGAAGTTTTCAACAAAATTATCATTGTTGTTAAATAGACTCAACTGTTATAGCAGCTGTATGTTCCCCAAATATACTTGAGGCACTTCTTCCAAAGTGTCCCATATTTTCAAGTTAAAATTCATGAATCAGAGGGAATAATTATCTATTCAAGCACTAAACTAGGGGTTTTATATACATTACCTCTTTTAATCTATATAACAACCCTAGAAGGTAGCTGATATTATTCCTATGTCTCCAATCATAAAATGGAGGATCAAAAAGCTTAAGTTCTTCCCACCCCTCAAGTTCTCATGCAAAAATTGAGTTGGTTTTGGGTCCACCACAGGTCTCTCTGTCCCCAAGCACTAGGCTTCTCTTCCTCCTGCAAGCTGACAATGTGTCATCAAACTGGCTTTGGGGTGCCTGGGTGGCTCAGTCAGTTAAGCATCTGACTCTTGATTTCAGCTCAGGTCACAATCTTAAGGTCGTGGGATCAAGCCCCACATCATCAGGCTACACCCTGAGCATAGAGCCTGCCTGGGATTCTCTCTTGCTCCCTCTACCCCTCCCCCACTCACTCTCTCTCTCTCTCTCCCAATCTCTCTCTCTAAATAAATAAACATTTTTTTTAACTGGCTTCCGAAGCACCTGGGTGGCTCATTTGGTTAAGAGTCCGACCTCCACTCAGGTCATGATCTCATGATTCATGGGTTCGAATGCTGCATCAGGTTTTGTGCAGACAGCTCAGAGCCTAGAGCCTACTTTGGATTCTATATCTCCCACTCTCTCTCTCTCTGCCCTCCCCTGATCTCTCTCTCTCTCTCTCTCTCTCTCCCCACCCTCTCAAAAATAAAAGTAAACATTAATTTTTTTTAAATAAATTACTTTAAGCTTGTCAATAAACTGGATTTTCCATGACATTCTGGATTTTTTGTTTTTTGTTTTTTCAGAAAAACAATAAATGCATGTAATTGGCCAAGTCTAATGCAAAATGATGGAAAATAAGACAACTTCTGAAAATCAATATGTTTGAGAGTTTATGAAAGTTCATGTTTTTTTGGATCTGTTTAAATTTAGGATGTGTAGAAGGCAGGCTGCATAGTGCATAGGGAGATTAAATTACAGTTGGCTATATCTGGGTCTACATCCAAGCTTGGCCACTTCCAATTTATATACCTCTAGGCGAGTAGTTTAACCATTCAGAGCCTATTTTCTAGGTTGTAAAATGAGTAATGTTGCTTAAGAGTTATATAAAATAACAATGTCTGGGTCATAGCAAGTACTCACTAAAAGAATCCCTGTTATAATGAGGATCATCATGATTCCTGCAGTACAGAAATGCATCTTTCTAAAGTACAAAATTTAGTCATTTCATCCATCCACCCAAATCTTTCAAGGCAAAGTTCTAATGTCTTAGTGTGTGGCATGGACAGTCTGTCATAATCTAGCCGCTGCTTCTTCCTTAGTGCCACCTCTCAGCTTCCACACTGGGCTCTTTGTGCCAATCGTGGGGCACTGACACAGTTCCCTCCTACCTCCTATGCATTCTGTCTGGACTCCACACTTCCTTCAACCCTCGGCTTAGGCAAGAATTCCTCCAATATGGTTTTCTTAACCCATCTTCCACCTACACAGCTGGCAGTCTAGATTTGCTTTCTTTCCTTTTGCTTCCATCATACCCCATGCAAGCTTATAAGCCTAGCAATGATCACTTATTCTCTAGGGTTACAATCACTGTTGACTTACTCCCCCCATTAAATTTAAGTTCAACAGTGAAAGATTAAAAAGTGTACTCTGTATGACATAGGCAATTTCCTGGTATCACCAACTTTGGTTGTACTTTGACTACTAAGTAGACATTATGCCAAGAAATACATTTAAAGTTCAGACATAGATAAAAAGAAACCAAGAAAAAATAATTTTAGCATGAATGTTATCAAAGAAGTTCTCACTATTCTGTTTTCAAAGTTAAATGTGAAAAAAGTCTAAAATTTTTTTCATCAGAATTGAAAATGAGTATGGGACACCAGAAGTAAACTAATTAAATAAAATTTTAAGAGGTCTGTTTTATTCTCTATAGCAGTTTCATGTATTCATTTTTCTTTTGACTACAGTGGATATGTTTTTCTTTCTAAAAATAGCTGCTGGCATTTTTCAAAGATACAATTTCTTGTAGAGTGATAAGCTAAGCAGAGAGATGTGATAATATTGGGCTCTGAGCTTTTGTTCCTCAAGAAAATTATTTGTTAATGTCCACTATCAGGTGAAATGTAATTTTTATAATATTTGATAGAATGGCTTCAATGCCAAGAAAGATATGTCATGAATTGTTCCGCTCAATTATTTCCATTAATAAAAAACAAAAAATCACTAAAGTTTGGGCAGTGAAAAGTACAAAGAGACCCACCAGTTCAGCCAGTCATTAAACTTGGGTGATTTTATTCTGGAAAGTCTTCACTCCACTAAGGAAATTAAATCTCTTTCTTCCTATTTTGAAAGTGAGAATAAGTATCCGAGCAGATAACTCCATCTCAAAAACCATTTAACAGTAATCAATCATCCTGGCAAATGCATGTGTGTATTATATACTTAGTTTTATATGATTTTTATTCTATTCATATTACAAACACCAATACCACAGACCAGATAAAAAAAGTATTTGGATATCTTACCATCATTTAGGAAGAGTCACACCTAGCCTATCAGAGTATCAAGTGAATCTTTAATTTTTGAAAAGCTATGTATGTATTCTTGGACTCATCTTTTTATTAACATATTGCTGCTCCCGTCTCTAACTGACTTCACCTTTGTTCAAATAATTTTTTTTTCTTCTTCTGTCTGACTCTAGTCTGTTAAATATAAATTTAATGATAAGTTAACCATCTTCATGACAAAATGAGGCTCAGCTTTTATATTATAGATTAAACAGCCACTTTAGTTGTCTTAGTCACAGTTATTGTATTAAATCTAAATATTGTCTTATTTTGGGACAGTTACCCCACCTTAAGCATTAATAAACCTTTCCAGAAAAAAAAAAAAAAAGAAAAGAAAAGGAGGAAAAAAAATGGATTAAAGACTTCAATGTAAGACCCCAAACTGTGAAACTACTAAAAAAAAAATAGAAAGAAAAAGCTCCTTGACATCAGTCTTGACAATGATTTTTTTTTTTGTATATGGCATCAAAAGGACAAGAAACAAAAGCAAAAATTATTAAGTGTGACTATTAAACTAAAAAGTCTCTGCACAGAAAAAGAAATAATCAACAAAATGAAAAGGCAACCTATAGCATGGGAGAAAATGTTTGTGAACAGTATATCTGAGCAGGGGCTAATATTCAAAATATATAAGACATTCATACAACTCAACTGCAAAAAACAATCCAATTTAAAAATGGGTAAAGGACTTGAACAGACATTTTTCCAAGGAAGATATACAAATGGCCAATAGGTACTTGGAAAGTTACTCAACAGCACCCATTATCAGGGAAATGCAAATCAAAACCACAGCAAGGTATCAACTCACACCTGTTATAATGGCTATTATCAATAGACAAGAGATGACAAGCGTCGTCAAGGATGAAAAGGAACCCTTGTGCATTTTGGTGGGAGTGTAAACTTGCATAGCCAGTGTAGAAAGCAATATGGAGGTTCATAAAAAAATTAAATATAAACTATCATATGATCTAGCAATCCCATCCTGGTATATATCTGAAAGAAATGAAATCACTTTCTCAAAGAAATATCTACATCCCCTTGTTCATTGTAGCATTACTCAGACAGACAAAAATAAATACTATGTGATTTCACTTACATATAGAATGTAAAAAGGCCAAACTCATGGAAATAGAGAGTAGAGGGGCTGGAGGTGGGGGAAATGGGGAGATGTTGGTCAAAGAGTACAAACTTCCAGCTATAAGATCAGTAAGTTATTAGGATCTAAAGTAGAGCATGATAAAAAGGAGGTTAGAGTTGGGAGAGAGCCAAAGCATAAGAGACTCTTAAAAACTGAAAACAAACTGAGGGTTGACGGGGGGGGGGGGGGGGGGGGGGGGGGCGGGGGGGGGGGGGGGGGGGGGGGTATTGAGGAGGGCACCTTTTGGGATGAGCACTGGGTGTTGTATGGAAACCAATTTGACAATAAACTTCATATATTGGAAAAAAATAATAAAATAAAGTAGAGCATGATAACTACAATTAACAATACTGCAATGTACACATAAAAGTTGTTAAAAGAGTAAATCTTAAATGTTATCACCACAAAAAAAGGTAATTATGTGAGGTGCTGGTGGTTAATCTTACTGTTGTAATCATCTCACTAAATATATATACATATATACATATATATAAAGTAATTATATCATTGTATAACATATCACTTACATATATTGTATGTCAATAATATCTCAATAAGCCCAAGAGAAAAAAATGCATTTTCCCTGGCATCATCTATCATGGCTTATAGATTACAAAGTCAGAATGAAATGTGAAGTGTATTAGCCCACTTTGCCCCATGTACATCCCTGACTCAACATGAGTATAGCAGGACCACTGTCAGAGAATGGGAAAATATGTCACACAGTCCACATAGAGCCCATACAACAATGAATGGGATGAAATGGTTCAAAGTGAACTTTGAGCTGCTAAGAATACTATAGTATTTCCCAGGAGGGATACTTGACAAATGTTACAGCAGGTGTTTTGGTGGCTGTGGTTCCAACCATGAGTGTAAAATGTTCAACACAAATCCAGCTCTGGAAGTCACCCTTCTGCCAAAAGGAATGAACCCAAAACAGCATGGTGTTGGCATAGAAACAGGTAAGGGAGCAGAGAGCTCAAAGGCAGAGAGCAGTCAGAGAGAAGGCAAAGATGCGTTTCTAAGCAATTGCTTATCAGTTGAGGTTTCTGATCTAGTAGCAGGTAAGAAAATCAATTTTGTGGTTCCAAACCATGTTGTTTAGTAAAATAGATAAGACTAGAATAGAAAAATAAGTGAGTGCATTGTATATCAAATTATGAAAACACTATCTCATGAACTCACTTCTGTTTCATTAATATACATACATATATTTGTGTAATGGATCACAATGTAGAATATGTTTCTTAGTATGAATCACAATTTAAAATGTTTAAAAAATACTATTCCAACAAACAAAGAAAGAACAAAGGCCATTACTAATCAACAGAAAATTTTATAAAATGCTTCCTTACAAACATCATGTATACAGATGAGATATTTAAAGTAAACAGTAAGAAATCTGGATCCTGGTCAAACTCTAATTTACTCTGATAATGAAAAAGCACCTGAGTTTTCATTGCCAGGTCTAAGTGTTAGCATTATTGCTGTTCCTGCAGTTGTGGCAATAGAAATCATTGCACTGTTCTTTTCCAGAAAGAAGAGAATGGCAAGGTATGGGAATGCTGAAATAAAGAAAATAGGGGAAATGCATAGGCAACTCAATGCATAACTGCTGTAATTTGGAAAATAACTACAAGAAGGGAAATTATCTAATAGACTCATACTACAAATGTGTGAGCAAGGGACAAAGAGAGAATCTTTGAGGATTACTATTTTGTTAGTTAACCTACTTGTACTGGTGAATCTATAGTCAAAATACAAATAGCTTGAAATTGGCTTTACTAATCTTCAATGTGATCACAAGTGTCTTCCACATGCAGATCTAATTAAAAAAAATGAACTTTGCCTGCACATTTTAAATTATTTGTATATAACATTGTATAAATAACTCATAACAGAGTGTGTATTAAATATGCTCTCACAGTAGAGTTTGAATTACTACTGTCTCATTCACTTGTGACTGAAAGCTATCTCCCTGAGTCTTTTCTTAAAATTTCTATTATTGAAGTATAGTTGACATATAGTGTTCCATTACTTTCAGGTACACAACATAGTAATTTGACTATTCTATACATTATGGTGCTCACCATGATAAGTATAGTTACCATCTGTTACCATCCAACGTTATCATATTATTGACATTTACTTGAGTCTTATAAACTTTTTGTGAAATATGAATTAAAACATTTTAAACAGAAAGAAAGAAGGGAAGGAACAAAGGCAGAAAGAAGGAAGAAAGGAAGGAAGGGAGGGAGGGAGGGAGAGAAGAACATGTGAGCAATTACATATCAGGAACCCATCATTTTTCACAACTTCCACAAAAGGTCTGTAATATAAGGAAGCGACAACTTGAATCAGAATTATACGTGTCGGGGCGCCTCGGTGGCTCAGGTGGTTAAGCATCAGCTCAGGTCATGATCGCACAGTTCCTGAGTTCGAGCCCCACATAGGGCTCTGGGCTAACAGCTCGGAGCCTGGAGCCTGCTTCAGATTCTGTGTCTCCCTCTCTCTCTGCCCCTCCCCCGTTCATGTTCTGTCTCTCTCTGTCTCAAAAATAAATAAACATTTTTTTAAAAAAATTTAAAAAAAGGGGCGCCTGGGTGGCGCAGTCGGTTAAGCGTCCGACTTCAGCCAGGTCACGATCTCGCGGTCTGTGAGTTCGAGCCCCGCGTCGGGCTCTGGGCTGATGGCTCAGAGCCTGGAGCCTGTTTCCGATTCTGTGTCTCCCTCTCTCTCTGCCCCTCCCCCGTTCATGCTCTGTCTCTCTCTGTCCCCAAAATAAATAAACGTTGAAAAAAAAAATTAAAAAAAAAAAAAGTTTAAAAAAAGAATTATATGTGTCAAAAACATCATGAAACACAGGAAAATTTCAGAACATTATGGCAGTGCAAAAAAAAAAATTCAGAAACAGACTTGAATAAACTATCTAAAAGCTGGGGGTGTTGGGTGTTAACAGTCCCTTAGGAAAGGAGGCTTGGATTCACAGGGCAGGGGAAAAGCTCTGTTCTCATCCTATCCTGAAGAGTCAAGCATTCTCCACTAGGCTTTTCTATTGGCCCCATAAACTTCCCAGTTACAAACATGCCTCCAAATATAGGCACAGATGGAGAAGTTAAATGAAGAGATCCTTCCTGACTTTTGCAGCCAAAACCCAGATAAGCCATCAGAGTAGGCAAACCAGGCACTGAGCCCATTATAGAAACTCTGCCTATACAGACATATTTCTGCGTAGGTATGCTACACCAGTTACACATGCACTAAAACACAAGCAAATTTGCGTACCTACCCTTCACAGCTCAGAAGATTCAAGCCATCCACCACAGAAAGTCAGAAAAATAAGTAACATGCCGTCTGTTTTATCACCATCTTTTCAGATGCCACTCTGAATCATCCATGCATCCAAAAGTGAATTTTTGAAGTTTTCTAGAACTTTATGCAGTTCGCAAAAAAATTATTATCAGTCTGCCTTTATGATGCTTCTGATCATAACTTAAATGAATGGGTTATCACCTTGCAGAAGCGATTTGAATTCTCACAGATAAGGACAATAAGACACCTTAGATTTTCATATAAATTAGAAAAACTACTTTTGCTACCCTCTTTGTAGACAAGAATTTTTTTTAGCCGTGTTCTATACTTTCAACCTATTTAAAAATCACACTATTTTCTTATCTTCCTATTTTGCAGTGGTTTCTGTGTCTACAACTGTGTAATTCTGAGCTTCCTAGTCAGGAGGGGGTCAGACAGATTTCCATATGATTAGTAAATGCAACAAGAAAAATCAGAACAACTGGTGATTTAGCTTCATGACAATAAAATATTAATTAGCTGCTTTTTCAATATTTTATTTTTATGGTAACCTAGAGACAGAAGTTTTATCTGGTATTGATCAGGCTCTTTGTGTCTCACTGATAAAAATGCTTATTTCTTTTTTATTTTATCACTACATCCTCAGTATTTAAGTTCATATTTCTAAAACAGCCCAGCTCAAAAACAATTTTATACCGTTTTTTATTACCATTTTTCTTTAACAAAACCTCTTTCTAAGGTATACAATCTAAACCTCTAAAACTAATAATGAACTGGAAGTTTCTTGCATAAAAGATTATTTTTCTTTTTGCATAGATTAAATAGCACCTAACCCCACATGGCAGAGACTCAGAAAATGGTGGATGAATAAATTAATTAATTAAAGTTAAAGAAATTGATAAAGTAGGACTTAATTTTCCTAAAATCTCCTAAACACTCTGTAGGGAAATTTGTAGTTGTTTTTTTTTTTTCCTCTGAAATCCCCTGGATCATTTTACATGCACTTAGGCTTAGCCAATGACATACAATTCCATCTTCCTTGTTTCAGAATGATAGCCATGATTATAGTAAACTTTTGATTATCTATTTCAATGAAGCAATGCAAAGGTGTGAATGACCACAATACGGTTGATGTTTTTTTTTTAATTTTTTTTAACATTTATTCACTTTTGAGAGACAGAGTGTGAGCGGGGGAGGGGCAGAGAGAGAAGGAGACACAGAATCCTAAGCAGGCTCCGGGCTCAGAGCTGTCAGCACAGAGCCTGACATGGGGCTCGAACCTATGAACTGTGAGATCATGACCTGAGCCAAAGTCAGACACTTAACCGACTAAGCCATCCAGGTAACCCCACTTCTGAAGACTTTTCTGAATTGCCTCACTTGGACTCAAATATGCTTGCATTAACTTAAAAAAGAGTGTTAGGAGAAGTTCCAGAAAAGTGTGTTGCATTTTCGGGGAGAGGTTAATCCCAGATGAGACCTTACTGTCTATAATACTCAGAGTGAAAAGGAAAACTTCAAATAACTACATATAGCAAGTATATACCAAGTATCATTTTGCTTGTTCACCTTCAAAAAACTCACCTATTAATACAGTCAGCAAGTTTGTATTTTTGTTGCAAATTAGCTGCAGTAAAATGTTGAAACTGTTGGACATGTATTTGCACTGAAGCTATATGTCATAAACAGATTAGTGTCTCCTATCAGATTGTCCAGACTTCAAAAGGCTTTGTTGCTTTACTTTTTGTTTCCCTGTGGCATTGCTAAGATAAATGGTCTACATGATTATTCATGGACTGAAGAATACTCTTATTCAGTGAGGTTTTGTAGATGAAGCAATGAAGCCAGTCCTTTACTAGACTTTCATGTGCCATCCATTTCTCTTCATCAAAAGTTTATTTTATACTGTTATATGGAAATGTATAACCTCCATTAAGCAGCTTCTATTTCAAAACCTTGGGTGAGAAATTTCAAAGCATGCATAGTGGGTATCTGCTTTTGACCGCAGAAAAGTAGCAAAGACGGTATTGTTAAATTAATCCTATTACTTTGACATTGTAAAAATTTCAAAAGATATTGAGAAAGAAATGTAATTAAACCTCTTTATACTGCTGGAAATGTAAAAGCATGATAGATGTCTGCATTTACAAGTGAACCAATGAAGTCCAGCAATTTTTAAGTGACCATGAGCAATTTAGTAGCTACCTAGAAAAATAGCAGCAAAATGCTACTTCCTGTTTTCCTTTATAGAAAACTACCACCAATACGTTTTTATTAAAAATGTAATTTTATCATTAAAAAATTTTCATCAAAGACCCAAAGTATGCCAAATGCAACTGAAATTATGACTCTGCTTTAAAATCTGTAAGTCCTTTCATAGACTGTATACAGACTATGGATGCCAACAAATAACCATCATCATTCAGAATGCAACACAAGTTAACTGACCATAATTTTTTTTAAGACTTAAGTTAGGTAGTATGTTCCTCATTATCTGAGGACCCAGAACTCTGAGCAGATTTTCTGTGATAAAACAGAATTTGTCTTCAATACTCTTTCTCTTTCTTAACCAATTAACTGACTTATTAACTGAAGATTTAGAAGTCCTTCATGTTACTGTTTTTGTTTTGTGCTATATATTGGAGCTAACATTAAAAGTTTGATTCCCATAAGTGTTAATAAGCATCACCCTAAGTTAACAGATACACCCTGAGTAAACACCCTGACACACAAAGTACCTAACAAAAGCAGTTACTTAGAAAATGCTATTGCTCTTTGCAGAATTTCTAAAAATTCTAGGAATACTGTTATAATTATCTCAGCTTGGGATAAAAGGGAAAATGAGAGTCTTAATAAATATCCTGAATTTGAATGTTTTACTTTTAGATTCTAATCTACTAAATTTTGTCTCCCTTCACACAGTAAAGCTGTTAAGCCTATAATATTTAGACTTCACTTCTCTGGTTGTGCCTGGGTGGTTCAGTCAGTTAAGCATCTGATTTCAGCCCAGGTCATGATCTCACTGGTTCATGAGATCGAGTCCCACATAGGGTGAGCTGGAGCCCCACTCCAGGTGAGCATGAGCCCTGCTCCTGGTGAGCCCCACTTCTCTCTCTCTCTCTCTTCTGCCCCTTGCTCACTTGTGCCCTCTGTCTAAAAAAAAAAAAAAAAAAAAAGAGTTCATGTCTCTGAACTAGTGAAAGATTAATAAACCGATGATAAATAATCAACTACTTCTAATAAATCAATCTTAGGGGAGAGAAAAGATTGAGGAGGAGATCTGTTTCTGATGAATAGGCAGAAAACGCTATCACAGATCCCAGAAATAAGATTGGTCTTATTTGACATATCCTGTCTATTCAGATAATGGCCTGAGACCTGACCCAACCCTGGAAACCACTGATGGTCAGGGCCTGGGCAGAGACCTCTCACAACTCAGTCATGATTCCAGAGGAGCCACATCCATCTCCAGAAAGCAGCCTTAAACTGTGAGGATATCTTATTTTGAGACAGGAAAGGATGAGAAGAGAAAGACATTGATTGATACTACTTATTTCTTTGTCCTCTCCAACCAATAATTTGGTTTTTAGTCCACCTTTGTTAAAAAAAATAAAATAAAATAAAATGGTAGTCAGAGAGCTCATTTTGATAGCTACCTATGGGTGATTTGGGAGGAAAGTAAGATAAACCACTTTGTCCTTCTTCAGTTACTCTGATCATTTTAAAGGCCTTCTAGAACAATTGTCAAGAGCAATAAAATTTTTAAATGAGAATAAACCAAGTCCAGCATTACTACTGGGAAGACAATACAAAGCAAGGATCCCACTCACACATTAAGAGTTCATTGTATTGTTGTGGGAATTAAATGACTTACTCCAGGGGCGCCTAGGTGGCTCAGTCGGGTAAGCTTCCGACTTCGGCTCAGGTCATGATCTCACGGTTTGTGAGTTCAAGCCCCGCGTCAGGCTCTGTGCTGACAGCTCAGAGCCTGGAGCCTGTTTCAGATTCTGTGTCTCCTCTCTCTCTGACCCTCCCCTGTTCATGCTCTCTCTCTCTCTGTCTCAAAAATAAACAAACGTTAAAAAAAAATTTTTTTTTAAATAAATACATAAATGACTTACTCCACATAGAATACTTAGAGAAATAAGTCCTTAATAAATATGAGCTGTTAGCATTCATAACAACACTGGTTAACATTTCTCTCACATGTTCTAGAATATTCTCAAGCTTATCATCTCACCCAATCTTCACAGCAACCTTCAGAGATAACTAGTCTTTCTACATTATATGGCTGAAAAAAAGAAGCCTTACCAGGTGAAGTAACTTATAAATTCAACCATGTCACTCACACACACTTTAAATTATTTCATCTTTCATCTTTAGCATGGGATCAAAAGTGTGTGATGATCTTACCCCTTAATTTCCAAGGGTAACTCCTGTGATGGTCCCATACATACCCCTCACCGAGTCACATCCCTTCCCTCCAATACACTAACTCCCTTCCCTTGCATAGGTGGCTTCTTCATAAGACACCTCCCCTCTAGTTTAACTCCTGTCCACCTGGCAGACTCCAACTCATTTATTAAGACTCAGTCCAAGCATCACTTCTCCTAAGAGAAACTAGCTTTGATTGTTCCTTCCCTACCTCCTCCAGAGATAGGGTGTGCTCACTCCTTCACAAATTTTATCACATGACATTAGGCTTGGTCTGCCCCCCTACCTCTCCATTTAGATAAGGAGAGAGCACCAATGACTCTCATTCATCTCTATAGTCCCAGCATTTTGCACAACATCTGACATGGGATAGGTGCTCCATAAATGGTGGTAGAATGAAAAGAAAAATAAAAGGATGAATAAATGAAAGAATGCACGCAAGTGATAAGCAGTACAAAGAAACCTAAATCCAGGATTTCTGAATCTAAGTACTTCACTTAACAGACATTTACAGAGATCCCTCACTATTTTCCAGTGTTGCTACTAAACACTGGAGACAGAAAATTAAAGAAGGCATAATTCACATGCTGAAAAATAAATATACACATGGGGTCATGCCTCTAGAAAGTCAATTATCATACAGCTATTAGACCCCTTATTTGAAATATTGTCTTCCTGGGGAGCCTGGATGGCTCAGTTTAAGCATCCAGCTCTCGGTTTCCGCTAAGGTCATGATCTCACCATTCATGGGCTGGAGCCCCACATGGGGCTCCACACTGCTGGTGCAGAGCCTGCTTGGGATATTCTCTCTCTCTCTCTCTCTCTCTCCCACCCCCACCTTTCAAAAAATAAATAAATAAACATAGAAAAACTTGAAATATTGTCTTTCTGGTTCTATGCAATTGCTCAGAGCTCTCTGCCCACAGGAGCCAGGCTTTGTCTTTCTGTCTTAGGCATTTAGCTGTACATCTGGTAGTAATACACTGAACTTTTCTTCACCTTAGCAAAACTATTAGGCAAATATACACAAAATTGTGGTTCTTACAGAATACACAACTAGTGATCATTATTTCCAAGCTTCTTTGAATCTGTGGAAGTTGACTAGGCAGGTAAAGGCTCTGAGATGAGCCTAGGTCTAAATTTTTTAAAGTGCCATTTAGATGATTATTGTACAAAGAAATACTGTATGAAATCACAAAAGTCGACTGTGTTTTCTAACAATGCTCTTCATGCCACCAGTCCGATCCAGCAACTCTTTGGATTTTTTCACATAACAAAAAATAAATACATTTTATTTGAAGTCATTAATAAATTAAATACAAAATATTAGAACTAACAGCTATTGAAAGAAAGTAAACTAGAACACACAGTTTCTCCTCTTGTTGAGGGTCAGGTTCAAAATTATGATTAATTCTGACAGAAGCTCCACTCAGAGATTTGAAGCATGATTGATTTAGATGGGATCTTTTATGTCTGGGAGTAGAATATCTGCATATTCAGAGGGGAGATGCCTCCTCAGAGTGATGTGAGAGATGGCAGCAGGCCCGTCAGCTGAAAAATCTCCACACAGGCCAGGCATGACAGTGCCTTCCCCCAGGTCTGAAATACTCACCACTCGTTTACCTATCAAATTCAGGAACAGGCCCTTGGGAAGATGGTTGTCAAGTGCACTTGGGTTAATTGAAGAGAGCTTTCTGGTGTTCTCCTATTTAAAAAGGCATAAAAAGGCAAGAAAGAAAGGGGTCAGTAAAGAAAGATAATGAAAAGAGAAGAGAAAGCAATCTCAGTTTTAAGACCTGCCCTGCCACAAAAGAAAAAGAAAGAAAGAAAGAAAAAAAATGCCACCTTTTCCAATCTTCTATTTTAAGTGCCTCTAGAAATAGAGAATAAATCTTCCACTTGAGCTTATTTTTATATGAGTCTCTTTCTAGTTATAATAAAAGTTTTCTTGTACTTAGTCTATACTACATTGTAAGAATATTGCATTTTTCTCGAGACTACCTTAAAACTGTTTCAAGCTCATTTTAAGGATTTATACTAGCCCAGGAACCATTAACATTAACATTAACTAAGTGTAATTAACATTCATTGTCTGCTATGTACAAGAACTGTGGAAAATTTAAAGATCAATAATATGAGAGAGACATTGAGGAGAAGGAAGAGGATAAAGAAAGAACATTCAATGTGGGCTTGAGATGTATATTAAGATAATGCTAATTTCAGTGGCTTGATCCAGCAGAAACTTACTTCTCACTAACATACAGAAACTTACTTCTCACTAATATAAGTCTAATGTGTTACTGGTATGCCAAAAGCTTTCCTCCACGTAATGATTCAGGGCCTACATGACTTCCTTCTATGGTTCCACCATCCCCCAGCATCCAGACAGAAAACTCAGAGAAAGCAAACTCACTTCTCAATTGCATTAGATCAAAAGCAACACGTGTCATTTCCACTTATCTTCTGCTGGTAAGAACCAGTCATATAGTCAGTTCTACCTTAGATAAAAGAGGGATTGAGAAATGTAGTCCAAGCCTGAGCAGGTGCTAACACCAGAAGCAGGAATCTTTGTTTAAAAAGCTAACCATCATGGGAACACCTAGGTGGCTCACTCAGTCTGTTAAGCATCCAACTTTGGCTCAGATCATGATCTCACGGTTCGTGAGTTTGAGCTCCACATTGAGCTCACTGTTGTCAGTGCAGAGCCTGCTTCACATCCTCTGTTCCCCTCTTTCTCTGCCCCTCCCCTGCTTGCACTCTCTCTCTCAAAAATAAAATAAACTCTAAAAAAAAATTAAAGCTCAAACTAACTTAAAAAAAAAAAAAAAAAAACTGGTGTGCCTGGGTGGCTCAGTCAGTTGAACATTTGACATCCGCTCAGGTCATGATCTCAAGGTTTGTTCAAGCCCCGCATTGGGTTCTGTGCTGACAGTTCAGAGCTTGGACTCTGCTTCAGATTCTGTGTCTCCCTCGCTCTCTGCCCCTCCCCCACTTGTGTTCCATCTGTCTCTCTCAAAAATAATAAACATTAAAAAATAAAAAAAAAAGTTAACCACCATGACTCAGAAGAGATGTAGCAATCAAGAGTTCAAATTTTAACACTGATGTTAACTTTTTTTAATTCTAGTTGAATAAAGTAGTTAAAAATATGACTTCCTGATTCCTGATCTGAAGGCAGGATAGTAGGTTAGACACAGAGCCATGTCCTCAGTGGGTAATTAGACCATTTTTCTTGAGTTATCTAAATATTTTAAAAGAAACAAACATTTCATACAGTACCCAAAACAAGAGCTGCTGAAATATACATACCTGTCTTGTGTGTGTATCTATCACTAAAGCAAGGTCTAGAGTAGAAGGTCCTATAACAAGATATTAACATAGTTGTATCCAGGTACTAGAGTTAGGATATTTTATCCTTTTCTTTTTATGCTTATGTATTTTTAAACTTATCTACAATGAACAACTACAGTCTCAATGAATGAATAAATTGTAAATATTTTCAAAATCAGCGCAGATCAGTGTTTTGATATTTAGGAATTTGGAGAAGTTGTTTTCATCATTCTTTTCTCAAAACCATAAAAGTTTATTTACTCTGTTTTGTCTATTAACTCACAGAACTAAATTGGTTTTTACATTAACCTATTTTTGATCATTTGTTCAGATTGATTGCTAGTTCTCTCTTGGATCATCCTACAACTCTCTCCCATAATACACTACACACTACCGTCACTAATTACACAGAATAATAATAACAATATTGGGCATTTATGATGTGCCAGACACTGAGTCACTTTACATGTCGTACCTCACTTAATACCTCCTACCTGGTAAGATAAGTGCTATTATCACCTCATTTATATGTAGGAAAACACACTTGGAGAAGTATACTACTATTCACTCAACCTCTCACAGCCGGTCAGTAACTGAAGTGACTATGAACCCATGCATAGCCCATGCATTCAAACACTATATTACTTTCCCTCCAGAAAAACTATGTTATCTAGTAACAACTTACATATTAAAAGTAGTTTATAATATTTAGGGAACCTTTACAAACTGTATTGCATTAGATTTTTACCTCATTTTCAAGTTGAGGTAATTGAGAGTCAAATGCTCAAGGTTCCAAGGCTAGAAGAAGGTAGCATCACATGTTATCTATCTAGAAAAACAGCAACCATACTCATTATTTCTATCAAAAGTGATTTAATATAAGGAATTGGTTACCAAAGTGTTGGAAAAGCTAGAGGACAAAAATGGAGATGATCAGTAGTGTCAGGAAACCACTACCATCACTAGAGCTGGAAGAAAATAAACTGATAATATCCACAGCCAATGGACACTACTGAGCAGAACTGTGTGAATCCATGTGCCTCTGGACAAGAAACCAGAAGCCAACAGTTCTGCTGAAACTTCCAGACTGGTTGCTTTCACTGCTAGTTTCCATAGTCATTTACCATTGCTCCTGCAGTTGTCAAAGCCAGAAGCAGAAAAAATACAGCTTCTCTCTTTCTTCTACTTTATGATGCAATGTTCCATTGGCTAAGTCAAGAGTCTCCAGGAAATATGGGTTTTCAACTTCCAGCCATGTGTAATACAGAGGAGACTATAAAAGGACAAGTAGGAAGCTGAGAGCCAAGATTCAGACAACTGATACAGTGGCAGAAACAGAATTGAACTCAGAGCTTCTGACTTACAATCAGTTATTTTTATCCAATGTGTATTTATGCAACTCCTCTAAGCCAGGCACTATGATAGCTGCCAGGGCTGCCATTATGAGCCAGGTATAATGAACAAGGTATAAACCAGGTATATGAACTAGGTATCACCTGGCCTTGGCCCCGTGCGAATCACAGTGTTGTGGAAATGAACATGGGAATTCTTTCCCACTACATTCCATCCTCTGGACAAAGCTGAGGCATCTTTTATGGGTGCAAAAGTTTGCTGGATCTTGCTGTGTCGACCCGATTAAGCTGTGAATTGTGTTTCCCATTGTTTCCTACTCTGAATGTTCCTGAGTTAGAGTTGGCCAAAAAGAAGAATCTGCACAAGACTGGAAAGCAGAGGTGAAGCAGAGGAACTGCTCTCAGAAATCTTTGTGGTAAGATACTGTTACGGACAGGTGAAGAAGTGCCCAGTGGGCCTCAACTCTCCTCCACTCTACATCCAGCCTGTCTTCTCAGTCATTGATTCCACCAGCCACCTAATGTTTGGCTACAATGAGACACAGCAGCTACTTCCCAGGCATCGCTCCCTGACTGCCCATTTTCAGTCCCACTTGGGCAGGTGGATGTGCTTGCTCTGCAGATTTCCCTGCAAGCTCATTTGTTCAGTCATTTGGTCTATCAGGCAGACTGGTTAGTGACTCCTCAATCCTCTCTTGCAGATCTTTACTTCCCAGGGCCTCCAACAACTGGGCACAGTCTAGTTTCTGCTAAAGAAATCTCTTCTCTCAGAAACTCAAAGTGTCCCTACTACTGTGACTGATAAAGGTAACATAGAGTTCTTTTGGCATTTTCAAGAACAAGTTATCTTTCAAAATCCTGGGAAGAGCTGCTACATGCTATACTAAATCATTTCTTAGGCATGGCTCGTGATGATTTCTTACATGTTTAAGACCTATTCACCTCTTGGCCTGTTCCCCTCCCAGTCATCAGTATAGTACAGTACTTTGATCTGCCTACAAAATTCAAAGTATAGTTACATCTCTGACATTAAATTAATAAATAATTCAGCAAAAGGCTTCAGGCAGGTCTGGGAGTATCAGTGGCTAACCAGAAAGATAACCAAAAGATTATTTGGTTTATTATTATATCTGTCTATTAAAAAATTGGGGCACCTGGGTGGTTCAGTCCGTTGGTTGAGTGTCTCACTTCGGCTCAGGTCATGATCTAGAGGTCCACGGGTATGAGCCCGCATCAGGCTCTGTGTTGACAGCTCAGAGCCTGGAGCCTGCTTAGTATTCTGTGTCTCCCTCTCTCTCTGCCCCTCCCCTGCTCACACTCTGTCTCTCTCTCAAAAATAAATAAACATTAAAAAAATTTTTTCAATAAAAGTTTATTTCCCTTATTGCTTATATTGAATTTTTCTCCATTCCCTGGTGTAATGCTGAGTTCCTCCTACTATAATACTAACATCACAAGTCTTCTCAACTTGCTTGCAGGTTATTAATTGTCCTATTGACTGTGTATTAGAGTCAGAGAGTATTAACTACCTTTTCTTGTGGTGTCATGATAATCACCAAAGAAAATAACATAGGTTTAGGAAAAGCCAACTTTTCAATAAAAATCAGGGCTTGCCTTCCTAATCTGCACAAAAAAAAAAAAAAAAAGAATAAGGGCTTTGGAAAGATTGTCATGGGTTCTTTTCAGTGAGTCACTAAACCATTAGGTGTAATTTTCCTCTATGTAACTGTGATACAAAATGTCATCATCCAAATTATTTGAAGTGCTGACCAACGGGAATAAAGGTAATAGACTTTTTGACAATAGTAGAGGAAAAGTTCTGAAATCCCATATCAGCTTATACTCATTCAACACATTTAGTTGATTATAATGAACATGTCTGTAAAAATACAAAGCTAGGACAGACTAGGAACTCTGGGGGATTGGAATAGCCAGAAGGGCAAAAGTCAGAGTCCCAGAGAGTGAGCTGCAAAGAAAATCTTTAAGATGTAGTTCTCTCATAGAAGTCTCTATACAACACTGGGCAAGCAACGCAACATTTTTGGTTTATCATGACAGATTGAGGTAGAGGAGAGGGGAAGAGAGGGAAAGAGATTCTACCCACATTGACAGCGCATTTTTGTTCAAGGTGGCTTTGGTGCAGGATGGTTTGGAGAGGGGGCAGCCAAGAGCAGGAAGCAGCAGCAGCAGAGGGATGCCTCCAAGAGGCTCAGAAGAGCAACATGAAACAGAGATCTGAGGAGGGAAAATGACAGAAGACAAGAGGCACACACCCAGAAGCAATCACACATAGTCTGCAGGCTTCGAGATCCAAACAGAGAGATTTTTTTGCAGGAGAGTGGAAAGCTGGTGTCACATCAGTAGGGAGAGATGGGGTACATATTTACATTTAAATTGTTCCAAAATATTTTGAGGCAGTTCACAATAAAAGTAAGGACTGAAAACCCTTGAAGTGTTTAAGATGCAAGGAATGTCTTCTTTAACCCCACCCTATCCCCACAAGCCTAGTGCTATACCTGCAACATAGCAGGACCACAAAATAGCCAAAAAAAAAAAAAAAAAAAAAAAAAAAGTTGAATTCATGAGTAATACATAACATAAAAACAGAAATGATACCAAATCCAACATTCAAATTAATTAAGAAATAACATAAAAACAAAAAACAGTGAATAAAGAAATGGAGAAAAACGAAAGAAACAATATCAACAATGAAAAGCTTGGCTAAGAAAAGGTGCAAGAATTGGCTAAAAACCAAACTTCCTAAAAGCCAGAGCAAAGATTTTATAAAAATTAGTTTAATAGACATATAATTTCATTGAAAAATGAATAGCTGTCCATCAGCTCTCAAGCAGGCTTTGTCACAAAGATATTTATGTAAGAGACAATGAGCAGTACTATGGACACGTTCTCAAAAGCCATTCAACAAAAACTATTACAAAAAACTTCCACATATGGTTATTCCTTGTACTAGACCTCTGTAAAAGCTGAGGATGGAAGGTAAAGTTGTTGGTTTTTAAAAGAAATTCAAACAAAGGACAGGGCATGGTGAAACACTCTAGGTATGTAGACAAATAAAGATGATTTGTCTTGATACATAAATAAATTTGCAAGAAGCTTACAGGATGACTGCTTAAGTTCTCCCTTACTATCCCTCTCAGAGATCAATTATGCCACCAAGGTTTTTGAGAAGAATTGATATGATAAGAACTATACAAATGAACAATTCTTGAAGAGTAGGTATTCTATACTATGGATTGAAAGAACATCTCTTGGTTTGGACAGCTGCAGTGTGGAGTGTATATAAGAAAGATGCTGCTTTCCTAGGGCCATTGCTAGGTCTGATTTAAAGCCTTGAATAGCTGCAGATGTGAGATGCCACAGGAGTACCCACAAATGGGATTCAAGCCTTTTTTCAGAGATAAGCTCCAATGCTGGTCAAATGTCCCAAGTGTATGTAATTGAACATCACTCCATGAATACAAATGAAATGGCAATGGAATCAGAGATTTTGAAAATTGCAATTGCCACCTTGACAACCATGGAACTTTGACCTGCCAAACAAAACAACTTGGAACAGTGTCGAATTCATGTCTAACAAGATATTAATCACAGACAGGCCCTTAGTTAGCCAAATAATATTACTTGTTGCATAATATATTATACAATCCACTTTTATGTTCCAGCATTTATCTAAAATGTTGATTTGAGGCTCTGAACTAATTAATATTCAGATGTTCTTCCTGATAAGGCTGAGTTAATTCTTCACAATGCCACCCCACTGTGAAAGGTAGTCCCTGTCATGAGCACAGGAAAAACCTGGAATCCTATCTGCAGGAAGTCACATGTCTATTTCATCTAAAATTATTCAGGGGGGTGCCTGGGTGGCTCAGTCGGTTCAGTGTCAGACTCTTGGTTTTGACTCAGGTCATGATCTCAAGGTTTGTGGGTTTGAGCCCCATCGGGCTCTGCATTGACAGTGCCGAGCCTGCTTAGGGTTCTCTCTCCCCTCTCACTTTGCCCCTACCCCACTTCCACATTCTCTGTCTCAAAATAAATTTTAAAAAATATTTTAAAACTATTCAGGAACAAGCTTAAAAAGATGAAGTAAGATACAACCCTGTTCTGCTACATTTAAAATAAGAATTTTCTCTAGCATAAGATTATTCCTGCCTGATTTGACTCCAGAACTATTTTCACAATCAAAACTCTCTGTAAAATCTGGAAAATCTTTGATATGTACAGAGATCATATAATTCAATCCATAAATAATGTTTGTATATGTAATCAAAGATCAATAAGTCAATAAAAGTTATAAAATATAATTACTCCTATTCAGTTAAAGCAGAGCACTAAAGCAATGATCAATTACAGAACACTAAAGCCTAAATCCTGCCTGTTTCTCTGACAAGAAGACAAATTACAAAAACCAATGCCATCCTCGGGAAAAAATGCTGCAAAGAACTGAGAAGCTGTCCAGAATGCAGACGTACATGTAATGTTGGAGGTGGGTGATCAGTATTTTTGAAGAGAGACTGAGACTATACTTTGTATTCTCCCTGTGGAGATTGTATTGGAGAAGTGAATTCGAATAACTGATATTGCAAAAATTCAAACTCATAGTAAGAAAACAGTTTCAAGAGCTGTCCGATAAAATGCTCTTCTCTGGCTGTGTTGCTGGTTTTGTTAGCTATCTGGGGCTGAAAACCAGAATCATCTGTGGAGCTTCATAAGCTATAATTACCTGGGTCCCATGTCTAGAAAGTGCCTGCATCCTGAGTCACAGCTAAGGCGACCACAACCTACCAGTCAGGGTCAGCCACTTTGGAGCGAGACATAAACATCTAACATGTCTGAGCTTACGTATTTGGAAATTTCTTGTTAAGAAGCTAGCATTACTTACCCATACACATGGCTAGAGGAATATATCACTGGAAGAAAAATCAGAGTCCAGCCTTGGGAACTGTCTGACCCACAGGCTTCCCATCCCTCCTCGCAAGTCCAACCCTGGGCTATTTACCCATAACCCTGCCATCTAGAAAGCATAAGCTGCTGGAAGAGTTGTTACACATTTCCCCCTAGATGACAGGGACACAGAGCCTTCAGCTGATACAGACAACTCTACACTTTATCAAATTCAGTTTATTTTATACTTTTTACTTCGGCTCATCCTTGATAGTCTAATCAGAGTGACAGAGTCACTTTAACATTTTGGCTCAGCCTCACCTCAGCACACATGTGATTCTGCTCTAACTATGAAGAAGAACCTTTCTAGTTACCTAACATACACTGTTACCTTGCCAGCAACTTCATTAGAAACTCCTATAATTTCTACCAGGAACCACATTATAAAATTGCAAGAGCCAAATCTGATGATCTCTCACACACACACACACACACACACACACACACACACACACCCCCTTCTGATGTGAGGGCGTGCATAATTTGGAGGCAGGTAAAAAATGAAGACATATCACACAAAAAGCAGCCATAGCAAATTGTAGACTATTCCTTGGAGTGTAAAATGATGGTTAACAAGAACAAAAGGTTTTCTTTCTCTCTCTCTGAGCTTCCTGAACCTCCCTATCACACCATTCTAATTCTGCATGCTGCAGATGCAAAGAGGGTAATACTGAGGCAGGGGGAATATACTGGGATTAAAGAAGAAACAATCACTTTCAACCAGTGATCCAGTATAACAAATAATTAATAATACTGATCCCCTTGAGTCATTGGCTTCATTTTCTGATGGAAAAAAAAATTATGGAGAAACCTAACACCTTGAACAGAAGGCAACTTATTCTTTAAAATTTAGGTCACTTGTAGGCAGAGCATGTTAACTCCCCTGGGAAGAGAGGCAGGGAAGGATTTCAGGTGAGAGCCAGTCTGTTTACTTCTTTGCCCTGCCAAATTTCAAGATAAAATTCTTTTTTGTTGTTGTTTCTGGAAATATTCAGAAATGACAGGATCAGAGAGTGTGCAGCTGTTTGCCTTTTATAACTTAAAAGTCAAATGTGTCTACAGTTTCTGATTTGCTAACTCTGACAGCGTTTGACAAGCCTGGTGAATACAGCACACCTGACCAATTTCTTGGGGTGGGCAAATTTATAGATTTTTTTCAGTTAGCATGCCCAAGAAAAAGGGTTTCCAGGAGAAGTCAGCCAGCTCTGCAGGCTGAGAGCACACTAGAGTTGATGAGAATGAAATTGGATGTGCATGGGGCTAGCCACTGGGCTCTGGGAATATTAAATGAAAACTTACATAGGGAACACATTCAGGTATTTAAAAAAATGGTTAGTGTGGCAGGTTTGAGGGAAGTCAACTAAATGAGATTCTCAGTTGTAGGGGGAATGGGGTCTCAACATGTCAGAACCCCAATGAACAGCACAAATGAATTCAAGCAGAAGAGAAGTTAAGGCTGGTTATTAGTAGAAATGATTTCCTGCTAAAATGTGGAGCCCCAACATCATATATATACTTTGCTCTATGGTATCTCAAGCCTAACCCAAAAGGCTGTGCAATTTTTCTCCAGGTAAACAAGGGAGGTTTGCCACAGGACTTCTTTTACTGTTGTGATAAGCTAAGGATTTCTTTTTTCAATAAAAGCTTCATTTTTCTGAAATGAAGTGAATTAGGTTCCCGGATCTCAAGGCATATGGATGCCACAACTAGGGTACAAAACCCCCTGTGCTGAAACTCCAGGTGGAGATAACTCCAGCCATAACCAGTTAGATTCTCTTTATTAACTCAAGTTTTCCAGGACACTTCAATCCAGGGGAAAATGGGAGGGTGGGAGAGCAACAGGCAGGGAGATAACCTGGAGGGAGATAACCATCCAAAATTCCAATTCCTCCCCTCTCCCCTAAAGCCGACCTGCAAGTACTCACTCCCTCTCAAATTCTCCACCAACATTTCTGGGCAACCCTAGCAGTATCAAATAGGTATTTCGTGGCAGAGAATGGGGCCTCTCAGTTGGCCATGCATCCTCCATGTTCTCTTCTCCTAAGACATCCCGCCAGTCCCAGAATCATTTTATTGGAGGCACCACTGCTGCTCTGCTCACCAAGGCAGTGCCACAACTGTCAGTGCCCTTGACACCCAAACAGATGCTGTCCACCCCAGGTGCTGACAGTGTGAACCTGCCAACCATGCAGTGTCACAGGAGTGCCATCTGCCAGCCGAGCCAAGACTCTAATGCTCTCTGCTGGCACTGTAAAAACTACTGGCATCAATGCAACTGATGTCTGATTTACAATTCCTTTAGTTTTCACTCCACTTTAATTGGAGCTCTCTTACCCTAAAGCTCAGCCCGGGAATCCACATCAGGGTACAACCTGAATGACAACATTTGCCATTACCAAAATCTCTCCTCCGTTATGACACTACTCCACTGTCCTTTGAGCATAGTTTATGTCTTTTGTTAAAAAAATTTTTTAATGTTTATCTTTAAGAGAGAGAGAGACAGAGAGACAGAGCTTGAGTGGGGGAGAGGCATAAAAAGAGAGAGACACAGAATCCGAAGCAGGCTCCAGGCTTTGAGCTGTCAGCACAGAGCCCAATGCGGGGCTGGAACTCATGAACTGAGAGATCATGACCTGGGCTGAAGTCAGACACTCAACCGACTGAGCCACCCAGGCACCCAGAGCATAGTTTATGTCTTGATGATCCCTTTCTTTCAACTGAATTCCCTCCAAAGAGGTTTTTCCTTCCCTATAGCGAATAAGGTAGGCCTGTCCCTACAGTCCTATGGACATATCTGAATGTCTGAAACCAAGGCACTGCTGGGTTACCATCATTCATTCATTTATTCATTCAACAAATTCAACAAATATTATTGAGCACCTGCTTACCAGAGACTCTAGTAAATGCCAAGGATGCAATGGTGAAAAAGACCAATATACTCCATGCCTTCATTAAGCTTTCATTGTGCCAGGAAAGATAAAACAATAATAAAATAAATGGGTATGAATGTTATATAATTGCAAGAGAGCTGACTATGTAAAAACATGAGGAAATTTTTGAATCTATGCTCTGAAGAGAAGAAAATCAATTTGCTCAAGTTTATCCTGGAAGTAGGTCAACATAATAAAAGGTTCCAATGATTATGACCTTCTTAAAAAAGTGTTGAAGGAACGTTCAGAACTACCTGGATGTTCTCCAGCACCAGTCCTAGGAAACTGAATTATAGATCCCTCCCTAGGTAAAGTTCCATAATTATTCCCTTCTTTGTCTGTGATACAGGGCACTCAGTGTAATTGGCCACAGTCAGCAACCATGGATTTTGGAGCACAAATTGCCCACAGAGGTTCTGAATTGTCTTGGAAATAAGATAACAGCATTGTCCCAATTCATTCAGAACCATCTTTGAGGTTGGTCTTGCAGATCACCTGCAGAGTTAATTTGGCCAGTGGCTCTCCTAAATTTTCTGTGGGGGAAAAAAAAGCCAAAAGACAGGGGTATCTATATCTGTCAAAGAAGCCACTGCAATTTCCACTTTTATTGCCACCACCACTGCTATCTACGTGATCATCCTCACTTTTATGTTGGGATTCTGGGACAGGTAGCCCCTGAGAAATAACAGGCTGAGCACAGAGGCTCAGGGGGAACTTCCAGCTGCAGAGCCAGAGATGGGGAGGCAGAAGAGGATCCTCCTCACTCCCTGGCCAGTGAGGTACCAGGAATCCTAATAATATGGATTTTTCAAGTCAGGGTAGAATACACCTAGTGCTTCGCAGATTCTAACAACTCCAACTGCCCGAGAGGATGAAACAGAGCAAACAATAGTCCTGGCTATGTTAGGACAGAGTGAGCCATCATCCCCACGGCCCAGGCCCAGGTGAGAGCACAAAACAATCTGTAGCATGTCAAGCACAACTGCCACAGTACAGAGGCAAGCTGGTGAAAGACCCAGAACCTAGGCATAGACTTAGTGGTGATGACCACGTGGATGGCAATGGTGGCAGCCATAAGATTAGAAATGTAGTGGAAGCAGCATAAGCTGTAGTAATGAACACAGGGGAAATATCAACAGCAGCACCCAGGCCCAAGCAGCAGAGGTGCAGGCAAAACAAAGGAGACACATCACCTCCAGAGAGTGTGGGTGTATCCTTTCATGATCCATCTTGGGAACAGAAAGTACTAATGGAGAACTGGACTTCCAGTAATCTGGTGAGGCTTGAGCTGCTTTTGTGACTCTATTGAACCTTGGTGCAGGAGAAACACTTCTTATAGTATACCTGTAAAGATTAAAACAAGATTATCAGTCTCCAGTGACAGCAAGGCATTCTAGGATGGGTTCACAGGAATGAAAACACCCTCCAATATATATTCCTTGAGGCAAGTGGCCTCATCCTATTTAAGCCCTTTTTACTTGCACTTCTCACTCCCCATTCATAAATAAAACTAATGGCAGTGTGATCTTGTTATAGAACCAACCATCTTGTTCTTCCAAGAGCATTCAATCCTTGAGCTGATAGCTCACGTGAGTTACCAGTCTCCATTCCTGAATCCCTTCACTTCTCAGCAGTCACCCCAGATGCTTACCCAGCTTGGGCCTTGGGTGTTCCTCCTTGCCCCTCCCCTGTCCCCAACATAATGTCCAAATACTGCCACTGCTCCGCCCACTGGACAGCATCTGGAGTATGCATCTGATTGTCACTCTAGACTCCCCAGAACTTATTCCTCAGTTGGGATGGCTTCTTTCAGTCAAAAGGCTTTAATAGCTACTCAATATCTACAGCTAATTTCCTTTCAAAGTTCCTAGCACACTGGTGTGAAGTCCAGAAAGATGCTCAAGGTTATTGCCCCTCCACGAAGATTTATTTTGCCTTATGTGAAATGTTGAACTTGATCCTGGAATTTTAAAGGTGTAGTCAATTTGACCTCTGCCTTCTAAGACTTCATGATCTCTCACAACCACCTATGGAATTTAAACTTTTCATATCACAAGGCAGTTCAGCATCTCAAAGTTATGGGCAATATATTAAATATATTTAATAAATGCATTGGTTTGGAGCCTCTAACCATGAGAAGATAAATTCTACTGATAAGGAATATACTAGTCAAATATATTAAGGAGAGAGAGACAACTCCATGGGTGTGCGGCCTTGTAGTCACAAGGCCTTATAATCGGTTTAATGCTCTATCACTGTCTTCAAATTCTTAATAATTTTTGAACAACGGGCACTGCATTTTTATTTTGCACTGGGCCCCACAAATTAAGTAGCTAGTACTGCCTGAGTGGATCATGATCACATAGTCCACATAGTCACTGGAGTCGCAATTCAGCAGAATTGGCAGGAAACTTCCAAATAGAACTCAAATAAAATCACATAGAAGATACAAATAAATCAATATCAGCCACTGAATTATCCTAAGAGATTCAAAATAAAGAGAAAAACCAACCATCCGATCTGTCTCACAAACAGGGCAGAATTTTTCTCTATTATAAATCCTTTAATCTGTTCTTACCTTATGCTTTTAATCTCTTGGTAAGGAAACTCTCAGAGTTTCCATAAAAGCAGGTCTAGAGTAATCAGGAGGATGTCAAGGAAGAGTTAGGACTTGACATCCTCTTTGTTTACATGGGTGAGTATGGAATTTATATACAGACGATGTGTATGTGGAGAATGAAGAAGGTTTTTCCAAGCAAGAGAGACAGAGTTGGTATAGTATGTACTAAGATCAAGTACAGTGCAGGGTGTAAATGGGACAGCAGCAAGAATGTGGTTGCACAGGGACTGAACAAAAGAGGCAGATTCAGGGGGAACTTGAAAGCAGGACTTCAATAGCTGGGTAACAGACAACCTAGCCATAATCTTGAGCAAGACAGTAAAGTAACAAGGGTGGTTTTCTATGAAGACTTGTTTGACAAATTATTGCCTTTTGGTCGGGTGTGGGAAAACATGAAGTAAAACAGGCCAAAGGGGACAATGCTGCCATCATCTACAACAACGGCAATAAGCACTGAAATTAAAGAAAGAAAATAAGATGTGTTTAAAGAAAAAAAATAATAGTCTCCAGAAATGTGATAATCAACGGGGAATCCAGAATAAAACAGAAAGAGGAAAGAGGCGCTAGTGCAAAGCCCTGGGCAATGTTTGCATTCAGCACCCATGGAAATTATTGAAACAAGTATAAAAAGAAGGATGAGAAAAACAAGAGAAACAAGAGAGGGGAAAACTAAAACATTCTATGATAGCAAATATTTCTACTACATTCAATAAGATAAAGATAACCAAGTACAGGCCACTAGATTTGACAGCAAGCAATTTAAAAGCTGTCCAAGATTAGTATTATCACTTTTCAAAGGTACAACAGCAATTTACTTTTATTTTATAATTTTACATTTTGTCCATGACATAAAGCTCCTGAGCATAAGTTGTGCTCACCTTCATACATCAGCTTCTACTACCACGTGATGAGAAATCAATCCCTGCCCCTGACCCCGCTAGAAACAGAACCTCTTATCATATCTTCTAAAACAAAAGATCTCAACCAAGGAGATTTCATGTCTTACTTCCCTTGACACATGCACTACCCTTTCTACAGATCCTAAATATTTTACCAGACAAATACTATGAACTTTTTCCAATCTTGTCATCAAATGCTTTCAAAGAGACTTTGAAACAAGGTAGAACTACAAGATCCACTTTGCCCATCTTTGATGAGCATCTTGTTATACCATCTTCCCTACCCAAGGGTCATGAAGACAACCTCTCTCCTGCTAACCATAAAGCAAATCTTGGAGGTGGTACTGGCTACCAAATGTACCAAAGAAAAGTCTGTCATTTTTTCATGTTAAGGAACTGGATATGATGGGCCCCAGCCACTGGTTAGTGAGCCCTCTCTTTCCTGCAATGCAGGCATATAATCAGAGAAGCCTTATTTAGGAACTTTGTGACTTTTATTCTCTACAACAAATGTAAGGATATAAAAAGTACTCTAAAATAATTTGGTAAGTAAATGACAGTGATTCACACTCTATGTTATGACCTCTGGACAGTTGTCCACCCGTGAATATTAGTAGCATTGACTTTGCCTTGTTTAAAGCATGAAAAGAAATGGGTTTGTCTAGTCATTGGGATATAAATATTCTAAGTCCTAAAGGCAGAATAATGAAAGGGCAAAGTAAGAGGATAAAACAAAAGCTAATATATGAGATTTTTATCTTTAAAAATAAAACAAAACACCCCATAAAAACACACTTTATATGCACATTAAAAACTCTGGGAAATATTAGAGAATGAAGGATATGGGAATAACTGAAATCATTAGAAGGAAGTAAGGTGTATTTTTCAAAGACTATAGGCAAGAGGAAATCTTCCTAGGAAATAACCAAAGAAAACCAACGTAAAAGTGGTTACCCAGAAAACGGCCACATTTTTCTTATGTTTCATTTCCAAGATGTCACTACCAAAAATGTTAATAGCTGAAAAGGCAATTAAACAATACATCTGGGCCTTTGTGAGCTATTGGCTAGAACCAACACAATAGTACATAGGTCATTGAAGTGCATGTAATGCATGAGTAAAGAATACCACAGGCAGAAAAACATGCAGGTGCAAAATACAAAGGACACAAGGACATCTCTCCAAGGTACTGTGAGGAAAAAAAACTCATAAGCTATGCTTACAGATATAGGGGTGAAAGCAATGAACTGTGCATAGACAAGGATATGATGTAAATTATGCTGGTGTCATGCTGGATAAACCAATAAAGGAGCTTAAACGCTGCTACCAAAGCCCAAGGTTAATAGTGACAAACTCCCCCAACAGTTGCACAGCAATAGTATGAAAAAAGATGACTTTGGACAGAAGCTGTATAGTGGCTATTCTCTGCACCTGGAGAAGTTCAATAGAACTGTGTGAAAGAAATCAGATACAAATCTGTCCAAAAGAGAGGGGAAAGACTCTTAGACAGACAGATGGTATTTTTAAAATTATAATGAAACCAGCTTCAGGGAAAATCTTTGACAGGGAAGTGAGGCGAGAAAATAAGCATCCATTAGCATAATGGGTCCCAGAGTCCAGGTACTACTTGATAAGTGCAGAATGTACAGTAGATTTTAAAGGAGCCACTAATGTAGCCCCAATCCACCAAAAAGTCTGGACTCTCAGAGTTGCCAAGGAAATATAAGAGAGGTTTTCATTAATTTCTTGCTTCCAAATGACCTCTTCAAGAGTGGAAATTTCCCTGGAAAACTTAGAACCAGGAAATCAATCTCAACAGCCTAAGAGAAGTCACCTTTGGACTGGTCCTCAATTTAATGGCAGGCATTGCCCCAAACAGACCCAGGTTAGAAAATGAAAAAAAGTAGCATCAATTCTGCCATGGACTCTCAAACCACAGTTCCTTAAGAGGAAGATAATGTCTGGTATTTATGTTACAACCAGCAAGAAGTGCAAAGATATGGAAGAGACAAAAGAATATGCAATGTCCCTGTTTGAGTCTTAGATATTTTTTCATAATGTTGTATCAACTGTAGAACTATGAAAATGTCATACTCCCATTAAGCACATCCCTCTCTTAAGGCAACTTTCTACTCTCTGGGTCGTGTGTGTGTGTGTGTGTGTGTGTGTGTGTGTGTGTGTGTGTAAGAGACAGAAAGACAGAGAGAGAGATAGAGAAAGTCAGAGACAGAAAGAAAAGCAGCAGAGTGAATGAAGGAATGGTGTAAGGAGAGACAGATCCCAAAGGTGTAATCTTTATCCAAGGTCATATCATTTCCTTCACATTCTAAATCAGCCAGGACCAGTCACCTTGCCTATGAGGTTTATGGGTGCTGGTGGGAGATTCATGGGGTCCAGAGCTGAGGACAAAGAAAGATTTCTTGAAGATGTCTTTGGTGCAAAAAGGTGATTTTATTAAAGCACGGGGACAGGACATGTGGGCAGGAAGAGCTTTCCTGGACTCTGTGGAGAGACTGGTTATATGCTTGGGAGTTGGGGGAGGTAAAGTCCAGGGGAAGTTTCCAATGAGATTTTCGTGTGTTAAATAAGACTCCCAGGATACTGGAGGCCCAGCTATTGTCAAGCCAAGGGTGTTTTTCCTTCTAGCAAACCATTAGCATTAAGACAGTAGGGAGTTCCTGGAGAAACCTTTGACTCTGCCTGCCTCAAGTATTTGCCAATGGGCTGTAGGGTATAAGGAAATTTAATTTTATCTGCCATTTCCTTGTGCCTTTGTTTCCCACATCACTGCCTCCAGGAAGCCTGATTAACAGAGATCTGTGCTGAGGCCTTCAGTCTGAGTAGACATGGTCAATTAGTAGATATGGTCAGTTAGCTGGGAAGGACAGAGCAAAGGGACTCTTATGCAGTTACCTGTCTTCCAATACCATTCTGATGCTCCCTACCATAGTAACAGAGATCCTCGTTTGAAAGATATTTCTTCCGAGGTCACTGCTACTTCTATTTCAACTTCATTTCCATATGGCTAAAAAATATGAAGAGCCAATCATTTTCAACAAACCCTTTCTTCTAGGTCTACCCTTGCTTCCTCTCCCTTCTTCTTCATATCTCACAGTTCTTTCTTCCTTGAATCTCTATTACACGCTCATATTTTTTTCTAATTTTCCTTTCCCTCGTCTCCACCATTCTATCTTCCCCACTTTGAGCTCCCTTTGCAATGTTTTTCATCCCTTCCTGTTGCAGGATTTCTTATCACAATACTCAGGGTTCATTGTCTGGCCGCTTTGAAGAATGAAGAGGTGTACACAAATGAGCAGCAGGCAAACGTTTATTAGAGTAGAAGATTAGAAAGTAAGAATAGAAGGAAACTTCTCTTTACAGAGAAGGGACATTGAAAAGTGAATGCCGGAGGACTATAGGCAAGGGTCCTTGTTTTATAAGGTTCTGGTCAGCCCTCCCCCTTCCCCCTTTGTTCCTTCTCAGGTTCTACCTTTATTGGCTTGACAGTTCTAGCTGCTGGATTGTCCATTCCTGATTGGCTTGTTCCCATTATGTGAGGGGTGGCCTATGGCCATACTTAGGTCTTTTGTCAAATTCCAGAGAGGAAACCTGAGGGGAAGTAGGTGGTGTCTTATATTCTTAAAAGGAATCTTACATCTGAGGGGGCTTGCTGTGGTCAGATACTTCCGGCATTGTTCCAAAATAGGTGTTTTTCCCACCCAGGGACCTCAGGCCCTAATCTTTCCCTCTCTGCCTACTTAATCCTATCTTCTCCTATCATGCTCCTGCCTTAGCCTGCCTTCTCCCTCCCCTTTAAATACCATAATGGTTCCCTGAAACTGCTATTATTTGGATTCAAGGTTTTGAATACAGTAAAACCTCTGTGGTTCATTATAATTGGAAGAAAAAAAAGGTCATTAAACTTACTGGAAATTTTGAGGAAGAAAACTTTTCTTAAAGAAACTGCATTTCAAAACATTCCAGGACAAAGCAATGAAACCACTGTCATGGGAAGGGGAGCTGTGAAAGCACTTTAACTGATAATTTATTTATAATTAGTGCATCCATTGTCTGAATGCAAATGTTTCAGCCGAAGGCCTTCACTCTCAATCAGCATAACATTTCCCTTGTTTAATCCATTAATTTACCTAGCAACCCCCTTTTTCAAAGATGCAAGTTAAATAAGGCTTCTGACTAACAAAACTATATGTCCCAGCAGATGGCCCATAGAAACAGCCTTGCTAGTCTAATCAAAACAGATTTTGCACAACAAACACTTGCTCTGTTGAATGGCCTTGTCACAATCACACTCTATGTCAGAGTCCTTCCCCATAAAGAAAAAAAAACTTAATTGGGTATTATTTGCTGTTTGCCTTGTAAGCAGACAGAGCTGGCCTTACATATAAATATGAAAATAGTCTGCCAGCTAGGTCCTGCTTTTTATTATCCTTTCTATCCACCTGGGCCCCTCATCCCATGAGCAAGTGGTTGATTTCCCTACCTTCCAAGGAAGTGCCTTCTTCTTCTAAGGAGCAATCTCCATCCCACTGGAAAATTCACCCATTAACAGCTATTAAAAGCTATTAAAAGAAAAACTATTACCTATCAAGAATCCTTCTATTATTTTACCAGTCAACCCTGCTGTTTGTAAAATTCGACTTAAATAAAAAATGTCTGCTGAGGGGTGCCTGGGTGGCTCAGTCACTTAAGCGCAACTCTTGATTTCGACTCAGTCCATGACCTCACATTCGTGAGTTTGAGCTCCACGTCCAGTTCCATGCTGACACCGTGGAACCTCTTGGGATTCTCTTTCCCTCTGCCTCTCCCTGGCTTGTGCTCTCTCTCTTTCTCCCTCTCAAAATAAATAAAACTTTTTTTTTAAGTCTGCTGAATTTTATATCCTTTTCTGAATCAAAGACATAGAGCTTTGAATTTGATCAACATGAGATCTCAAAGAACTTATGTTGTCAATACACCTTTCTATGAAATCTACCCTTTATCCACAAACCAGCCCAGACCTTCTTTTCAGAGAGTGCACACCCACAGCATCTGGTGAGAGGCTTTCTTTAGCACTGTTGAACTATTACACAACCCATAGACTTCCTTGGTCACTGCTGATTGGGCCAGGGCTCCTTACCCAAAATGAGCCAATCAATTCTCTTTCCAGAGAAACTGGAAAGAAAATTGAGATATTCCAGTTATCTGGAATCTAAGGGCCTATATGTTTCTGTACATATAGAAACCTTATGTGCAAACGGAAACGATATAGAAGCCTTCAGTACAAGGCTTTGACAGGATCAATTTTGGAGTTACAGTGATACGCCCTCATTGCAAACTGGCCTAAAATAAGTTGACTATTAGGTTCTTTCACTGAAGGTAGAGGCAATAATATTTTAGCATTGGATTGAACTAAACTTCTTACTACAACTGGACGACAGAACCCAAGAACAGAGCCAAATGGAGCCCTAAGACAAGAAATGCCCCTCCCAAAATATACCTGATCATACAAAGAAGGGCTACATACACAATATTTCTAGCCAATCCCTGTATCTTAAACATCACACATTTAACTAATTCAAAGTCATTGCTCATGCCCTTTGCGCTAATTTTAGAACTATCTAGAGCTAAGCTGAGGTAAATATGTGTGCAACTTGTAGGAGCTGTCTTTGGAGTGTGGATTTCTGGTTAAGTTCCTTCAAATGCTGACGAAGGTATGTTGCCAAGTCTCTGGGAGCAGTGCCTGACTGAGTACTTAAAATTCAATTAATGGCCCCTCAGGCAAATAGCAACTCTGCATATATAGTTGTATATACACTACATATACGTGTGTGTAAGTACAGCTATAGATAGATACACACACATACTATCTTCACTGAAGTGTTTTAAAATAGATTTAGACATTATAACTGCCGTGTGTTAGTAGAACCTAAGTACCCAGTCTGCAGAGAGGAAGATGAAACTGATGTCAACAGGAAGCAAAGGGAATACCTGAGGTCCCTGGGGAAGAATTCTTAAGACTGCTATCTTCATTTTCAGTAATTTCTCTCTCTCTGGTTTCAACCCTTTATGAGAACTAGCTGTACTGCCTACTGTGGGCTTGTACAAAATATCCCTATATCATATTAAAGTTCCCCTTTTCCTTATACTAATTTGAGTATATTCTATTGCTACCAAATATTCCTATCCTAAGAAATTAATACTATTCTGACATAGTTAATAAAATTACAAACAGGGGCGCCTGGGTGGCTCAGTCGGTTGAGCGTCCGACTTCAGCTCAGGTCATGATCTCGCGGTCCATGAGTTCGAGCCCCGCGTCGGGCTCTGGGCTGACGGCTCAGAGCCTGGAGCCTGCTTCGGATTCTGTGTCTCCCTCTCTCTCTGCCCCTCCCCCGTTCATGCTCTGTCTCTCTCTGTCTCAAAAATAAATAAATGTTAAAAAAAAAAATTAAAAAAAAAATTACAAACAAAAATAAAGAAATTTGATATTTTAGTTAGCCTCCCAGCCTCATTATAGATAAAGGTATGATTCCCATTAGGCCTATTAAAATATTGAAAGTAGCTCAGAGCCACATTTGCCATCTTCGCAGATTCCTAGGAACCCCCAGTTGAGAACCACTAAACAGCAGTGTGAATGTTCAAGTGGTTTTCTCTAAATATTTCCAAGCATATGTGCATTTTAAAAGAGGACGCTTTTTAAACTCAACCAATGTTTACTGAGTACTTGATATATACAAAGAACTGTCTTAAGTGCTAGAGGACATTTAAAGGTAGAAGACATTGTTGTTAACTATGGGGTTAGGATTCTATTAGCATCCTAATGAAGGGATTGAAGGGATAGGAAAGGTCACAAAGGACTACAATGAAGGGTCAATAAAGGCAGTAAATGTCATGAAAAGTATAAATTCTGAAGGGTATGAAGGCAAAGTATAGATTGCTCAGCTCAGTTAGAGTCCACAAAGTTTTCAAAGTATTGGCTAGATACTGAGAGACTGGGATGGTCTGCATAGGCAGAGATGTAAGAAAGAGAAGGGAAGGCCTAGAGGGCAAGAGAAACTGCGGGGACACACAAAGCCTGCAAGTCAGAGGACTTGTTCTAGAAACAGTAAGAGTGTGCTTCTACTGTGGTAGAAAATGCCTGAAGACATGATGTGCAAGGAAGACTAGAAAGGTAGGTTTGGACAGATTGGTGAAGACCATGAGTCACACACAAAAGTTTTAAAAACTTTGTTCTAGTATCAATTTGGGGGAGGGGTGGGTAGGAAGAGTCAGAGCAGTAAAGGGGCATGATAAATTCTGTACTTGAAAAAAGTATCTCTAGTGAGAGACTGTAAAAAGAATGGAAGACAGGAAATAGAGCTGGGAAGCCAGTTAGGGAGCTGTTTAAGTCCTCCAGGTGAGAAAGTTAATGAGGTGCTATTCTAGGGCAGTTGCAGGGAGAATAGAAACGAAGGGATAAAATTGAAAATCACTGTAAAGGTAGAGTTGACAGGATAAGATGACAAATTATATAGGAAGCTTGAAGGTCTACAAAAAAAAATGACTTAAAGCTCCTTAGCCATGAAGATTTGGTTTCCTCTTCTTTAAAAAGGAGTTGTTATTTTCTCCTTCACAATATTTTGTGAGAATGAAGGGCACAATGCATGTAAAGGGAACATTTAACAAAAGGGATTCCTAAAGACCAGAAAGGAAAAATTTTCGAAAAGTAAGCTAAGGAGTCTTTTTTTATAGGAAATAACTTAGAGTCATATAGCCTTTGATTGCATTGAGAAGATTCTTCTAGATAAGACCAACCCTAAGTCAGAGACACACCTGGCATGAGTTCCCCACAAGTTTTACTACACAGTCATAGAGGGTTCAGACACATGTCAAAGACTAAGATCACTACTCATTATTAACCTCAAATGGCAAACAGTTTTCCTGGCAATAAAAAATGAAGCCAATAGTCAGAAGCAGGAAGTTAACTAAAAATGACATCAAAGTAGTTGACTTGGCAAATCAAGTACTAAGGAACAAGTGCATGTCAGCCATAAGACTGAGAGATGGAGTGATGTTCAAATGGACCCAATGGTACAGTTCTAAAACTAATTCCATAATAACTATGGAGCAACATCTAATATGGCTGTTTAGTGAGCAGCTCAGTGAAAATTGTTGGCCAAGGGCAGACTTTTAGAGCTGCTCTCAATAAATTCCATGAGATAATTAAACTCCAATGTCCTCCTAAGCCATTTAATGTATGTAATAAATTAATGTCTTTTTTGTATGTAAAACATTATTTGTTAATATATCATCTTCAGAGGAATTGAGAATAATCATTTCCAGCATTCTTTTCTTATTCATGGCTTAAAAGTGGAAACCTAATGGTATGGCCAAATGTCAAAATCTTCTATTTGTACTGTATTCATACTGCAACAAAAGATGACCGAGGTATTAAGCAGATCTGCTGTCCTACGAATGCACTGCAAAGAAAACACAAGGAAAATGAAGGGGATAAACCTCCTGAAGTTCCCCCTTTATGTCAATCTATGCAATAGCTAGAGCTATTGCAATACCACTGATAAAAATGTATAATTAGACTCTGAACTTTGAAACATTGGCCAGGTGTAGACACAAGCAAGCAAAGGGAAACGGTCAGTCAGACAGGGCTGACATGTGACCCAAACTTGTGAAGTACACTGCAGATGATCAAGGGGCAAATCAGAGAGGACTCCCAATAAGACCAGGACAAAGATGGTTCCTGGAGCTGTTTCTACACAGTAGCTCCACCAACTCTTTGTTCAGGAGAGATTAGAGGAAATCTGTTATATTTAAGTTAACTCTTTAATATGATGTATATAGTTCATTATATAATGTGAATTCTGTCAATTTATTTAAAAATCTATGCTAAAAAACATCTCCCTTCTATTCTAGCCCCAGTCAGATATTGCCAAGATGGATATTTGCACCAGATGTATCCCAATTAACATTTGTAGTTAAAATTCTGTGGTCCTGAGTAAGCAAATTAAGCAACTCCCACTTGGAATTCTTATTGGTTCTAGCTACTTTTGCAGTAAGCTTCTTTGCCAAAAGCATTTTCACTGAAAGATTTTCATGCAAACATTTTCACTGCATAACTAATTGGATATAAGACAATTTTGCCATAAGAAAATAAATAAATGACTGGATGAAAGATTGGTTTGACAGTTTGTTGGTTTCAACAATTGGTTGACAGTTTGGTTTCCTTTTTCCGTTGAAGCAATACTCTCATTTTTATACTATATAAATCTTAGCCCTAATGGTCTATACACTGATGCAGAGTTTTGAACCCACATTTCACCCAGAATTTTGGAACATCTATCAAAGGACATGTGACAATATGCCAAGAACAAATAACAGCATAGAAGGCTTTCACAACACAGTACAAGGCTCAGTTACAAATATGCATCCTAGTATTTGGAAAATGATACCACTCTTAATGAAGGAAGAAATTTTCAGAAAGAAAGAAAGAAAGAAAGAAAGAAAGAAAGAAAGAAAGAAAGCCAAACAAGGAGACAAAAAAAAAAAAAAAAAGTAATATTATGAACAAAAAACCTTGAAGACAAGTGCTTTGGTACAGTCCACAAAATAAAATCAGTTATTTGCACAGCATTGCCATGAACCTACACGATTGTAAATGTATTCATTTTTTTAATTTCTCAATAAAGCCTTTTTAATTTTGTTATTTATTTTTCATGTAGGATGTCATTTTGAATGAATGTCCCTTTCTTATTTTTTCATGATTTTATCTTTTATAGTAAAATGACCTTATGCCAATTAGTTATACCATGAAAATGCTTGCAGTGAAGATACATATGGTAAAGATAACCAGACACACATCTGGGGTGCTGTGCTTCACAAAAGGCACCTGGTATAGTCCGTGTAGAATAGATGCCTAAATTTTGTCTTACTTTCTTTGTTAACTTTAAGACGCTTCCATATTTTTTTCTCCACTTCTCTGAGGTAACTGCAGCCAATCCTATAAAGTACTTCATTCACTCAACAAATATTTTTTGAGCCCCTCCAGGGAACTAGTATGCACTTTAATGGTTTACTTCCCACCCTACCACCAACTCAGCTCAACTAGTCTCTAAAAGGTGAAATTGCATATCCATTTTCCCTTTAAATCTACCACCTGTATATTTTCTGCCAATATGTTGATTTTCCTTCCTCTGTGCTCAGTGACTTGTGCTTCAAAAGAAAAGCAATCAAATGCAGTGGTTAAGAAAACAGACTTTGTAGCCTCGTTGCCAGGGTTTGAATCCCAGCTCTGGCACTTACTAGTTACGTGACCTTGGGTGAATTACTTCACCTCTAGGTCCCTTGTTTTTTCATTTATGAGAAGGGAAGAGTAATGATTCCCTTTACTTCCAGGGGCCATAATGAACACTGAAGAAGTTGATTTAGATAAAGCATTTATAAAGAAGGGTTTCCAGCATATTAAGCAAGCACTATCTAAAATGTCCCATCTTATTATGCAAACTCCACTGTTAAAATGTTTCACATATTCAGGTCACCTGGGTGGCTCGGTAGGTTGCAGACTCTTGACATTGACTCAGGTTGTGATCTTGTGGTGGTGATATCATCATCTCTGATGGAGCCCAGCATCGGGCTGGATCCATGCTGGGTGTGAAGCCTCTTGGGATTCTTTCTCTCTTTCTCTCTCTCTCTCTCTCTCTCTCCCTTTCTTTCTCTGCCCCTCCCCCCATCAAAATAAACATTTTTAAAAAATGTTTTGCATATTCAGTGATCCCTGACTGGTCAGTGTGGCCTTGACTCTCCCCACCAGTCTAAATCTGTGCAGTTCAATCCCATCAGGCCCAATTCCCACTTTAGTAACAAATGCTTTAAAAAAAATTTTTGTTTTAATGTTTTATTTATTTTTGAGACAGAGAGAGACAGAGCATGAGCAGGGGAGGGGCAGAGAGAGAGGGAGACACACAATCCGAAGCAGGCTCCAGGCTCTGAGCTGTCAGCACAGAGCCCGATGCGGGGCTCAAACCCACAGACTGAGATCATGACCTGAGCCGAAGTTGGACGCTTAACCGACTGAGCCACCCAGACACCCCTATAACAAATATTTTGTAGTCCCACCATACCATGCTAAAATAAATTCCATAGATAACATAACCTACCTATGTATATTATTTCAAAATAATTCATAGAAAGCCCCAACTATAATAAGTAGGAGATACAAAATTATAATAAAATCATACTGGTTCACAGCATAGCTGCTTGGGCAGGCTACAATAGCATCCTCACATTGCAGTTGGGGAGGCAATGCCTTGAATGAGAAGACATAATGAAGTAATTATATATTTGTACTTAGAGGTATCCTGGTGGAGGCAAAAGCCAAAAAACACACAATACAGCTATGTTGTGTTGGCGTTCAAAACCCACAAGTGTTAATGTTACTAGCAGTTTTCTCAAGTGGAAAAATTCAAACAAAATAGATTGCCACCTTCCCTCAATTTACCCAGTAACTGTATTTGTAGGAAATTCAATGTATAATAAAAACCATGGAAAAATTTACTTTGTGGTTACAGGTAAAACAGAACTGAGATCCAGTATCACAGAATTATAAACAACTTTTCACCTACATGAATTTGAGGTTAACATTCAAAAGCAGTGCAATACATGGGACAATTCTTCACTGTGAAGGATGGTGCCACATACTGCAAGACATCTAACCTCTCAGACCCTGCCTGCCGTGTCCATTAACTTCCCCCACACCCTCAACCATTTGACCACGAAACTAATTGGAAAAAAACCCAATAAGTTTCTAGAACAGCCCTTGGGGACAGAACTATCGTGCTAATAACCACTGGTTTAATGAATGACGGAGGGGAAGAAAGAGGGAAGATATTTGTTGGAATAGTTTCGTTCCTAAGAAGAGACCTCAAGAGCACTATCTCAAAAACTGAAAGGGATCTAGTGGCAGAACTACCCTCAGAGTGGAAGAGGAATTAAAATATTTCTTTCTATACTTCTGTATATTTAAAAATAAATAAATACATAAACTTCAACATGAAATACAATGGATACATAACAAAATATAATAAAAATATTTAAAAACAAAGGCAAATTCTCAAAATCAAATATAATCAGGAAAAACCCAGAGTATGGGAAAACTACAAAAGTTTCTTCAGATAGTAAGTTGCAAGGAAGAGAGAGAAAAGAAAGGAGAGAGGTTATAGATTAGATTAGAAAAGACTCAAATGCATACCAACCACTTACAATTTTTGGATCTTGTCACATAATTAGAAATATAAACACTGCATGTTTGATGCTATAGAATTGCTGTTAGATTTTTTTTGGTGTGACATTGGAATTACAGTTATTTTTTAAATTTTTTTAAAACTTTTTAATGTCTATTTATTTTTTAGAGAGAGAAACAGAGTGTGAGCAGGGGAGGGGCAGAGAGAGAAGGACACACAGAATCTGAAGCAGGTTCCAGGCTCTGAGCTGTCAGCACAGAGCCCAACGCTGCATGATCAGCAATAGCAGGATCATGACCTGAGTGGAAGTCCCAGGCACAAACCGACTGAGCAGCCCAGCCGCCCGGAATTACGGTTATTTTTTAAATGAGTCCTTACCTTCTAGAGATACAAACACTAATATGTATAGATGAAAGAACATACGAAATTTTCTTCAAAATAATATAGGAGGGAGGCAATGAGGTGAGGACATGGCTGAAAGATTAGCCCATGAAGTCAACTCTATTTTTGGATATGTTTCACACATTGCATAATTTAAAAAATAAAATTGTAAGAATGTGGTTATAGAGAAAGAATAAACTAACAAGGATAATGATCTGGTAACATTCTAACTAATGCCATAATACTGCAAGGGGAAAAAAACTTTAAATAGAGAAAGAAATTAAAAAAAAAAAAATCACCCACAATTCCATCAGAATCCAGTGTACCGTGACAGGATTCAGCAAGAATACTTTTGTTTGTTATTTTCATCCACTGTCTCTTTTCCACTTTACAAAGCTTTCGTCTTGGTTTTTTTTTTTTTTTTTTTTTTTTTTTTTTTTACAAACCTCGCTAGCGTTTCAGGGTCTGAAAAAAAAGGTGTAAAACTGTGTTCTATTCCCTTGAGAGACAGAAAGCAAAACCCCTACAGAGAGAACAGAGAGAAGGTTAGTCCTCCTGATATTTTGTCCATTGGTTACAGTCGTGGGAGACCCAGGAGTAAGCCCTGCTGGTCACCACAGTCAGGCCACGTAGAGGCACCCCATGGCGGCAGCCGCAAAAACCTAAGGGGTCGAACGTAAAGCCGAAGCACTAGACGTAAAACCGGGACACCAGCCGCGGGGGAACACTCGCCTCTGGGAGATACTTGGCGCTGAGTACAGCAGAGGGAGGGCAGGAGGATGGCACCCAGCCGGAAAGAACAAAAAAGACGCATCTGCCTGCTGGAGCAGGGCATGGGGGCCAGCGTGAAGTCGGCACCTACTAGTCTCCGTCCTGGAGAGCACCCCAGCAGGTCCCCAAGTACGTGTCAAATCAGATGCCTGGTGCCAGGGACACCCACGACAAGCCTCTGCCGCGCAAGGCCCGCACCCTTCCATCGGCTTCCGCGCTGGGCCCAGGAGCGGGTGAGTCTGAGCGCGCAGGCCATTTAAGAGCCCTGTCTCAGTTCATCTTAGTTTGTGGGTCTGTTGGACGGAGGGAGCCCCGCTGATTTTTAAAGCTAGATGTTTGGGAGGGAGGGGGGTTCTTTCAAGTGCAGGTTTTAAAAGTTGGAGATTTACAATGTAGGGTTCAGACCCTTTGCTCCTCAGAGAAAAGCTCTAGGATTTACATTCCCAACTCGGGGCCTCCAGGGGTGGGGTGAGGTTTACAGCGAGATTGCGTCCCAGCTTCTCCTACCTGCTTTGTTGTGGCGGTCTCTCACCCAATGCATAGCAGTTGCTCAGCCAGTTTTTAGGGTTTTTTCAGAGGAAGTTGTTCTGTATGTATCTGTACACTGGGGTGTTCCTGAGAGGAGAGCAGTGCACGATCCTCTCGTATGGCCGTCTGACCCGGAAGTCGCGTAGGTTTCTGCTTCCAGAAGTCCTCGTGCTCAAAGATTTTGCAGTTCCAGTTCCTTAAAACTTCTGTCCTCGCTCCTACCCAGAATTTTCCTTGCCCCTTCCAATGGACAGCCATACAGACCATGTTTGGAAAGAGTCCCTATTCTCAGTTTTCAGAGGATAGACTGCTAAGGGGAAAAGGAATCACTGATTTTGCCGTGGTAGTCCCCTAAAAGAATATTGTATTGTCTGTAATTTACTATTTAAATTTACTAATTAAAATCACTATTTAAATACTTGAGCATAGAAATTGTGGTGTGTACGTATGTTAGTTTTAATCTGTAACTGAATGTTAACTTGTATTTAATGGCCCCTGTTCACGCTCACTGCATGGGTGGATGGTTAGTATTTGAGTGGTGCTAATCACGAGCCCGTATTACAGAGGCAGCCACTACGAGTATTTTTAACTATTCCTATCAGCATTAGAGGGTTTGTTAATTAAAAGAGATATTAGAAATGACTTTTCCATGGTGAAACGAGAGGTATTCAAGACATAGGTTCCCTAGAAATACCATGTGTACCTCGGCAATCACTAGGGTATAAATATGATCACTCCATAGCTCACCCTTAAAGTGACATTCTTGGACGAGTGTTCTCTTATGTCCTGCATTTTGCCATTAACAGAATTCTGTTCTAATGGTTATCTAGGAATTTAGGAATTTCTCTTTGCAGTGTACATTTCATGAAGGGTATTAGGTGCCTGAGAATAGCATTGCATTGAGATTGCAAGGACAGGGTGATAACTAAATTTGTGCCACTAAGTGGTGTTTATATATATATGCAGAATCTGATGTAAGATATGCTTTCCCTGTAACCTGCCTATTGGATATGGAAGTGGGAGATGGATAGCCCTCCCTCACCTACAACAAATAATAAATAATAACCTCTGTCCCATATACCAGTAAAAATATATCCATTGATAATGCAGAGCCAACTTGATTTAGATCATTTTGTAACAGGTGTGTCCTTGACATTTCTGATTAGACTTAAAATGTTTTTTTTTCTGTACAAACGTCAAGTGTCTCAAGTATTTTAACATATATTTGGTTACGTTGTTTAGTGTTGTAAGTACAGCCCGCTTCTGTGCTTATCGTGGGTCTGCAAACTGCTGCTCAGGGGTCAGACATGGCCTGCCACCTGTTGTTGTACAACTAGTGAGCTAATAATGGCTTTTACAATTATAAATAAATGGAAAAATTAAAAGAAAAATAGTATTTTGTAACATGAAAATCATATGAAATTTCAATTTCAGTGTCCCTAAAGAATATGTTTTGGAACACAGCCATGCCCATGTATTAGGTACTGTCTATGGCTGCTTTTGCACTACTACCTGAGTCATTATCATAGGGACACTGTGATGCCCTGAAGCCTAAATTATTTACTGTCTGGCCCTTAAGAGAAAAAGTTCCTGGACCTCTGGTGTTAGACTATAAGAAAGAGAAATCACACAGGGATGCCTGGGTGTTTCAGTCAGTTAAGCGTCTGACTCTCGATTTTGGCTCAAGTCATGATCTCACAATTCGTGAGTTTGAGCCCCTCATGGGGCTCTCTGTGCTGAAAGTGTGAAACCTGCTTGGGATTCTCTCTCTCTCTGCCTCCCTCTCTGCCCTTCCCTCACTCCTGTGTAGGCATGCATGTTCACTCTCTCTCAAAGAAAACCAAAAAAACAAAAAACACTTTAAAAAAATCACACAGTATTATAAACAACTGGTTTCCAAGTTCCAAATAGCTAATTTAAGAATTATCAAAAGAGAGGCACACTGGGTGGCTCAGTGGGTTAAGCATCTGACTCTTGGTTGCAGCTCAGGTCATGATCTCAAGGTTTGTGAGTTCGAGCCTCACAATAGGCTCTGTAGTGACAGCATGGAGCCTGCTTGGGATTCTCTCTCCCAATCTTTCTCTGCCCCTCCCCTGCACGCTCTCCCTCTGTCTCTCTAAATAAATAAATATTATAAATAAATAAATAAATAAGTAAGTAAGTAAGTAAATAAATAAATAAAATTATCCAAGAAAGTACAAGCCATCTCTAAGTTGGGAACAGATTTTTAAAAGGGTTTCAGTTCTTCACATTCTAAAGTAAGATAAATGTTTATCACTCATTCCTAAAAGTTAATAATCTTTGCCAGCCCCTGTACTGGTGCCAGGGCACAACATCTGACCGAACATATTATAAACAAGTAATCTTAATGCCTTGTTAGTATTCTTTACATAGGCAAAAATGCCTCAGATAAACTTAGCACTGGCACAGTACCTCAATCTGAGATCTACTGCTATCTATTTCTCCCTCTTTTAATCCTATCCTACAGATACATAAAGATGTTTTCACTTAGCATATATATCTATTTCATGGCTTTTAAAAGGCCCACAAAGTTCAAATACATTAAGAGATTTATAGCAATATTAGGCTCACAGTAGTGAGTCAAGGAAAAGTTTTGGTCAAGTTTTTGGGGCAAGAGCAGCCAATTAAAGTGTGCATACAGCTGCTTCTTATCTAATTAGTCTGGAGTGATTTGTCAACAAATAGGTCAAGAACTGCCATGAACAGTTATTTGAAAATAGAAGAGGCAGATACATTTTAATACACTAATCTACAGATTTCTCTGCATGCTGCATCTCTTCTGTTTAACCTCAATAAGAGTCTCTTCCAGCTAGAGACAACCTGTCAAAACTGTAGCTGAGGAAGAAGGTTTCAGCTCATTAGAACCCTCCTCATCACCATCTTAAGAAGTTTCTGGAAAACTGAAAACTTAAGCAGGGCAGTTGAGGCCTGCATGAAATAAATCCAGACAGGCAGAATTCTGACATACCATTCCTGATCTAGTAAGGCCACACCGAGCATTTTTGACCCACTTTAAAAAAAAAAAAGAATTGTGTTTACACATGAAAACTTTCTTTGATTTCCAAGATTCAGTAATCAATTTTAATTTGTTTTTAATGCTTTATTTTTGAGAGAGACAGAGAGTAAGTGGAGGAGGGGTAGAGAGAGAGAGAGAGACACAGAATCCAAAGCAGGCTCCAGACTCTGAGCTGTCAGTACAGAGCCCAACATGGGGCTCAAACTCACAGATCGTGAGATCATGACCTGAGCTGAAGTCGGACACTTAACCACTGAGCCACCCAGGCACCCCTGTCAATTTTAAATCAAAGAGAAATTCTCAACCAACCAAGAAGGAATTCAGCCCATTGGTATTAGCGTATGGAAAAAAAAATATGTGGATAAACTCAGACTGAGAAAAAAATCAAGGTTGTTTGCTGGTCTGATTTTTAAATACGTGCATAAGAAAGTGTAAGGGAACTTGAATGAAGTTTTTCTTTAACTTTTCTGGAGTCTAGCAAAGACTTACTTTGCTACATGCTTACTACATGCTTGCTAAAAGTTGAATATTGAATATGCCAGAGAATAATATTGATTCCAGTAGGCACATGTCATGAGTTCACTGTCATGAGTTCAAAACTATCAGTGGATTGTCCACCTTTTTTTTTTTTTTTTCCTGGTGGGATGCAGAGATCATGGATCCGTGGTCATCCATAGCAGGAACCTTGGAATTCACAATAATCCACCCAGCTCTACTCCTGTCACTTAGAATGGGCATCAGCAGGCCAATTTTGCCTTTTCTTGAAACCCCTGAGACTAGCCAGCAGGTCTCTCAGTAACTTTTACCAGGCCTGCTACAAGCCCCTCACTCTGCATGGAGACTGTGCACTCATCTGCATTTTAAGAAGCACACACTCCCTGCCTCTCAAGACCTGTCCAGAATTCTGCCCTCTTTTGCCTGATATTTCTATTAGCTTCCTGTGATAAGAAACAGAAAAATAGTGCTTAAGAGTGTATAGCTCTGGGATCCGGAGTGTTGGGTTCAAATTCTGGCCCCTGACTTACCAGCTCTGTGACCAAGGCTAGTTATTTAAATAATCTGTGCCTATTTTTTTTATTTGAAAATGGAGGAAACTGTAGTCCCCTGCCTCATGGGGCTGTCATGAGGATAAATCGGTAGTTTTCAATGCAGCACACTGTATTACAAATATTTAGTAACATCCTCTTAAAAATCCTGAAATGAACTTCATAGATAATGCTATCTACCAGGGTATTCTTTTTTAAATTAATGTAATGCCTTAATTGTAATATAAAGAAGAAATTTTAAAAAAGGTAATTTGCAATATAATAACATCTGTCAATAAGCAAATGCTCCCATGTGATTATTCTAGAAGATATAATAAATTGCCCCATTCCTGCACATAAACACAGAATTACCATTAATGCAGCAGCTATAATAACCATAAGCCACATACTGCAGGCAGAGACATAATGTCCAAAATAGTAAAAGACTGTCGATAAGGTTCCAAATAAAACAAAGTACAATCTTCTGATCTTCTCCTAATTTATATGATAGATACGGTCTTGGAAATGTCTGTATCTTAGAACTGCTTAAATTCAAATTACTTTCTGTTTAAATGCAAAAACAATAGTAGGGTCTAGGCTTAAAATTTTATAAAATTATAAAAATAGAAATAGCCATGGGACATTAGAGACACTTCTGTGAAAATTGAGTGAAGTCAGTTCTTTATTATGTGGGACAATCCCTTGCCTTGCAGGAAGTCTACCATCCCTGGCCCTGTCACAAATCACTATTAACTACAAAAACAATTCTGCGAATTTCCACAATGCCCCCAGGGGGCGATAACACCCCCATTGAAGAACGCGGTATTAAACGACACAAGAAACACAGAACGGCGTCTGCCACATGGTTATTGCTCAAGTTATAACTATTTTTGCTAATTCTTTCTACTTTCGACAGTGTCTTCTGCCACACTCTGCAACTTGCCTCTGCAGGATACTCTCACACCCTGTTGGGTGCAAGCAAAGACACTGCTCTGTAGGGACTTGTGCCCTGCATTAGAGCCAAATATGAACGTCAGTGTACACTTTGGACTGCATGGCTTAAAATGCTGGTATTTCTTCCAGCATTAGTAATAGGAAAACAATTAGCAAGCTCTCTACCACCACCTATATGTCTTTAGCATATATTGAAGAACATTATAAGGAAGAGTTCAATGGCACACCTCATTTTATTAGCTGTACAAATATTACTGATGAAGAATATTTTATAACAACTCATGGGAGAAGTCTCTCCAGGCTTAGCTACGAGAATATTCAGGCCTCTTCTAATGTACTGTCCTTTAAAAGAAAAAAAGTTTATTTATTTTGAGAGAGAGAGAGAGATTGAGAGCTAGCAGGGGAGGGGCAGAGAGAATCCTAAGCAGGCTCTGCACTGTCAGCGAGGAGCCAGATGCGGGGCTTGAACTCACTAACTGGAGATCATGACCTGAGCAGAAATCGAGAGTCAAACACTTAACTGACTGAGCCATCCAGGCACCCTAATGTACTGTCCTGTTTTATCTTGTGGACAGCATGAATCATGTAACTGATTAAAGTTTTTCTTTAGAGTGGCTGTTAGAATGTTTAGAAATAAGTTTTTCAACCATTTTATGTGAAGTTTAGATAATCATTTCATTGCAGGTTAATCTCTTACCTTAATTTTGTTTCTCTAATCTCCTTGATTATTTTTAGAAATAGCAGATATAATACTTGTGTACATTTTATTGTTTTATAAATATTATATTTATAATATATTATATTCACAATATTTATAATATAAATATTATATAATATTTATTATATATTTATATGTTTATATTTATGTAATATATAAATATATTTATATTTAATATAAATATATTATGTTTATATAATATATTATGTTATATATTTATATATTATATAATATCTATATTATAAATATTATATTTATGATATTTCACATTATATTTTATTTAGAAATTATTTAACATCTGTATATAACAATTTGTATTTAATCCATCCAAATAATATCTTTTTAAGAGAGAGAGAGTGTGCATGCCTATGTGAAATGGAAGGGAGGGGCAGAGTGAGAGAGAATCAAGCAGGCTCCATACTCAGTGTGGAGCTGGATGCAGGGCTCAATCCCATGACCCTGGGATCATGTCTTGAGCTGAATTCAAGAATTGGAAGCTCAACCGACTGAGTCACCTAGGTGCCCCCAAATGATATTTTTAAAGAATTATTTGTTAACTTACCAAAGCCATATGTCAACTATAATAATTTATTTTGCTAGATCTAATACCTATATCCTTTTTTAATGCCAGTTCATAGGTATGGTGCTTTAATTTCATACACAATTGTGAATTTTATATCTTAGGCTATAGAGTGACTTATTTTATTCACCAAATTGGTACCAGGTGGTGTTCTGGTATTAATGTGTATAAATTAACATGGTTACTGCTCTAGTGTAGCACATATGGAGGTAGGGGACTACAGAGATATTAACTGTAAACAAGCAAACACTTTAATAAAATAATTGTCAATCAGAAGCCAAACATTTAAGATAATATACTGGGTTGGTGTGATGATGAATGGGAGTTCATAGACAGTTGAATAGAGATTTAAATGATGAGGAAAAGAAAGTCGAGCAAATATCTTTAAGAGAGCTCTAGAGAGAAGGGAAAAGGCAGTATGAGGCCTCCGTGTAAAAATAGCTTGATGTGTTTAAGGAATCAAAGAAAGCATAATTAACAAGGGGAAATGGTGTAAGTCAAGGAGGTTGGTAAAGGCCAATATAAAATAGAGATAAGGACTCTGCAGAGAATCAAAATAAAGCAATATGAATTATGTCACTGTGTGGCTTTTTAAACTGAATAATGAGGAAAGAACTTTCTGAGGAAGTGACCTCTAAACTGGGACTAAAGGAAAGCTAAGCTGCTACAAAGGCCTGAAGGCCACCAAAGAGTCAAGTAAGAAAAGGACAAATAAGTGACCATTAGATTTGGCAAGTTGCAAGTTGTTCATGATCTTGAAAACCAAACCAGAGTCAATGGAGTGGTGGAGAAAGAAGCCTGATAAGACTGCACTAGAGAGAAGTGAGATATATACCATGTTTAAGGACAGAGAAGTGAGATATATACCATGTTTAGGGATAAGACTCAAGATAAATATTTCTCTTCTGCCCAATTTTGTCTCTACAGCCAAATAAATTCCAATGAAAATCTCCCAGGGTTTCATAATCTTGACATAAAATCCCTAAAATTCATATGAAAGCACAAAGAAGTAAAAATGTCTTCACATATTTTGAAGAACGTACTGGAGGAGATGCTCTACCAGAGATTAAGCGTTCTTATGAAGCTAAAGTAGGATCTTGTGCTCTTTTTTTTTAAGTTTATTTATTTATTTTGAGAGAGAGAGAGAGAGAGAGAGAGAGAGAGAGAATCCCAAGCAGGATCTGCGCTGTCAGCACAGAGCCCAATGTGGGGCTCCAACTCACAACTGTGAGATCATGACCTGAGCCAAAATCAAGAGTCGGATGCTCAACCAACTGAGCCACCAGGTGCTCCAGGGTCTTGTGCTCTTGATGCGGAATTCTACAAATAAAACACTGAACCACTGAAACAACTTAGAGATCCAAGAAATAGTATATGATAGAGGTGGCATTATAAAGCAGGGAGAAATGATCATCTATTCATTCAAGATGTTAAGACAAGTAGGCAAAAGATGAATAGGCAATTAAAAAATGGCCAAAAAAAAAAATAAAAAGATGCCCTAATTTACTAGATGTCAGGTAAATGCAAATTAAAATCATAGTGAAATAACAGTTCAAACTCACCAGTTTGACAAAATTAAAAAGGCTGATTCAGGGGGTTCTGGGTGGCTCAGTCAGTTAAGCATCTGACTTTGGCTGAGGTCATGATCTCACGGCTCCTGGGTTCAAGCCCCACGTCAGGCTCTGTGCTGACAGCTCAAAGCCTGGAGCCTGCTTCGGATTCTGTGTCTCCCTCTTTCTCTGCCCCTCCCCCAGTCACACTCTGTCTCTATCTCTCAAAAATAAATGAACATTTTAAAAAAAGGCTGATTAGGGGCGCCTGGGTGGCGCAGTCGGTTAAGTGTCCGACTTCAGCCAGGTCACGATCTCGCGGTCCGGGAGTTCCAGCCCCGCGTCAGGCTCTGGGCTGATGGCTCGGAGCCTGGAGCCTGTTTCCAATTCTGTGTCTCCCTCTCTCTCTGCCCCTCCCCCATTCATGCTCTGTCTCTCTCTGTCCCAAAAATAAATAAACGTTGAAAAAAAAATAAAAATAAAAAAAATAAAAAAAGGCTGATTCAAGTGTTGTCATGAATATAAAGTAATAACAGTATGAACAGTATATAACAGAATAAACAGTAAATCTCTCATTTACTGTTGGTGGGGTGAAAATTGGTATAACATCCATCAGTAGAGAATAAAGTGTAACTCTCAGTTGTGGATATATATTTGTGCAGTAGTAATATACAAAAACATGTATAGGCATTATGAGCACAAAATTCTGGTTAATGTTTACCATTGCAAATGGGAGAAAATGCATTTGAGAAGGATTTCAATTATATCTATAACATTTCTCCCTTTTTAAAAAATATTTATTTTGAGAGAGAGATGTAATGTGTGTGTGCACAAGAAAGGGGCAGAGAGACAAGGGGAGAAAGAATCCCAAGCAGGCTCCGTGCTGTCAGAGCAGAGCCAAATGCAGGGCTTGATCTCATGAACCGTGAACTTATGACCTGAGCTGAAATCAAGAGTCGGTCACTCAACCAACTGAACCACCTGACACCCTGATGTAACATTTTTCTTTAAAAGTAAAGCAAATATAGAAAACCATTAAAATTTTATGAAGATGGACATAAGTTGTGTACATTCATAGGCATGTATTATATTATTCCCTAAATTTTCTCTGTTTGAATTATTTAATAATTTAAAAAGAATAAAAAGTGAAAACAGTAAAGATGTATTTTTACTGTATAGGGATATAAAAATAAAGTGATTGCTTAAAAGGATCAAGATAAGTTTTTTTTGTTTTGTTTTGTTTTGTCTAGGGTAGAAGATGCTAGAGCATTTTGTATGCTAGTGTGAGTAATCTAACAGAAAGGGAGAAATTGGTTCACAAGAGAGTGAATAAACCACAGAAATGAAGTCCTTAAGCAGCAAAGCAAGACAGGATACTAAGTTTAAATGGAAAGGCTCACCTTTCACAAGCGAAGCTACACTCTCTCCCTTGTTATAAGAAGAAAGACGAAAGGTAAAGGCAGATACAGGCAGGTTGGAGGATTTGATGATGGAAGATAAGGGGAACAGAAGGACTGTCCATCTGACTGCATCTGTATTCTCAGTAAAACTGGAGGGCAGACAGGTAGAGTCTGGGGACAAGGTCATCAGGGTAGAGATACTAAGAACGTGATGGAGGCACCTGGGTGGCTCAGTTGGTTAAGCATCCGACTTCAGCTCAGGCCACGATCTCACAGTTCATGAGTTCAAGCGCCACATTGGACTGTGCTGACAGTGCAGAGCCTGCTCAGATCCTGTCTTCCTCTCTCTCTGCCCCTACCCTCTCTTTTTCAAAAATAAAAAAACATTAAAATTAAAAAAAAAAATAAGAACATGAGGAATGCTTTTTCTAAAAGTTGGAAAGGGAATTTATAAAGGAAATTCACAGAAATAAATGTCTAACTGACCTAAGCCAATTTGGTTAAAAACAAAGAAGTTAATTTTAATAGATAATAGTGGACACCAGGAGTTGAAAGTGGGTGACAGTTTACTATTTCCATACAATCTTATTTCCAGGTTTTAGTAAAAGAATTCAACAAAAATTTTTCATACATACAGACCATAATTAAATTAACATTTATTAGTTAGCAGACCTTCCAATAAATCATATAGCCTTTTCTGTAAGCCCAGTGAAATCTCTTTGCAACAGATGGGAGAAAATTCTAGAAGAATTCAGTTAGCCTTGTGAGCATTAGCAGTCAACCACAACACTCCAAAGAGATGGCTGGACAAAAAGGATCTGGACTGGATCTGGCTGGATCTGGACTGTCAAGGATCAAGCTTCCAACTTCTAACAATAAAGGGTGACTTGCTAGACTCATGGCGAGGCAGGGAGTATTTCTAGAGTATTTCAGTCAGTTCACAGTCTTCAACTGTTACTAATCTCACTAATGGATGCCTGCTTCTAACATCCATTAGCTAATTAACAAGCCACTAATTTCACCAATGAGTATCCATCTCTGTCCTTCATTATGCTAATATCTTGAAATCTGGTGTTATTTGGAATTAGATTATTAAAGATTATAACAGCTGTCTCTGGATTACAGCCTGTTTTAGTAAATGTTGATTATCCCCTCCTTTCTCCTAGAGTATGCATTGCAACCAGGCAACTGGTGATACCTAACACGTAACTCAGACTCACACAGGGAGACACACACATGAATACATGTGCAGACATGTGCGCCTATCCCAAAGTATTTTGAAATAAGATGCAGACATCGTAAGATATGTTGTTCAATTCTCATTTGATATTTCCAGTTGCAAGTTTCACTCAGTATTTCTATTGATCGTTACCAGCTTGGGATCCTAGCTTGTAATGAGAGACTAGTCTTAAATCATTGGTTAACCGTGAGACATTAAGAACTTCCTTAGCCTGTAGCCTGCCTAAGCTTCATTTTCCTCATGTGCAAAATGATAATAATACCTACCTAACGTGGATAATATGTGAATAAATTGAACAAAGTCATTCAGTGTTTTTTATTATGGTTAGACTGTATTGGCTAACATCTTTTGAAAGGTGCTTAACTGATAACTCCATTTCATTGTCTCTGTGTACACTGTATTGCTTTTAAATGACAAGCCCCTCCAGGGCAAATGTCTGTGTTTCATGCTCTAAAACTCTTTTGAGTCCTACAAAAATGAGGCAATTTTGGAAACTTCCTTTAAGGGTAAGTGCTTATTAGATAGAGCATCTGCTAGTGGGAATTTTGTGCTAGTGCCTCGCTCTCTCTCTCTTTCTCTCTCTCTCTCTCTCTCTCTCTCTCTCTCTCTCCACACCCCCGAACTCTGCCACAGATGCACATCTCACCCATGCCTCCTGCTCTGCCTATTAACAATATTTTTTTTAAATGTATTTTGGCCCAGCTAGCTTGTCAAACTCATTCCGTGTCATCTTTCACTGTTACACTATATAAAGAGAAGTCTCATGCACTCTTTTCCACTACCCAATTACTCTGTAATGCACTGCAAGCCGACTTCCTTCTCCACTATGCTACTGAAATGCTCTCCCAAAGGTCATGGATTCCTCCCTATTATAGATCCAACTGCGTTTCCTCCGTGCTCATCTTCTTCATTCTTTTTGCAGCCCTTGACCCTGCTGACTATTCACTCTCCCTTGCTGTGCGTCTCAGTAGTCTGGCAGTGAGCACTGGAGAAATTCAGACCTCAAAGATCTTTCAACACCGTCATTTAAACTGAGTGTAGTGTCTGTAAAATTCAAGTCATTGATGAAAGTGCCTGTGCTCTTACAATGTGCAACATTTATCATGACATTATATACAAGAGAATATATGTAACTTGCTGATACCAAATTTAATTTGTTGATTCTCTTAGTAGATGTGGCTAATAAACATTTTGAAAATGCTGTATTGTAAAATGCACACAGATCCCTTTCTAGGGAGGAAGCCAAGGGGGCCTGATAAAGCTGGACAGTGGCATTGTCCCTCCCTGGTGGCCACTGGTGTGAGACATTACGTGAGTGAGATACTGCTCATGAGCATGAGGTCAGGCAAAAGTCCCTGCTTCTCTGTGGAGCCTACCAACCCTTCCACCTCAGACCTCACTGGACGACCAGAATGGAGAAGATTTTGGGACCCACCTTTTCAGCTGTCACTACCATTGCAAAAGCCAATGAGACCTGCGTGCACAGACAGCACCACATGGTGCCCTCTTCCTCCAGCACCCACACCTGCTTCCCTCGGGATAAGGAAGACAGCGTGCCCCCATCACCACCCCGCAGTCTGAATCCAAATCGTGCGCTGCCATCTCTTCCAGCTGCCTGCGCTCTGAGTCCAGCCTGTCCCTGTGCTCCACCTTCTTGCTCCCAGAGTATAAGGAGGAGCTGGAGCCGCTAGTGTTTGCTGAGCAGCCCTCAGTGAAGCTCTGTAGCCAGCTCTGCTGCGGTGTGTTCAGGGACCCTGTGATCAGCACATAGAGGCACATGTTTTATCGAAGATTCATCTTAAGTCAGAGAAGTGTCCTGTGGACAACACCAAGCTGATGGCGGTAGTGAACAAAACTGCACTGGAGCATAGATCCAGGAGCTCTTCATTCTCTGCAGACATAGCTCTCCAGGGGTGACTGGCAGGAAGCCCACCCTCTTTGAGGTAGACCTCCTGTGGGGGCCTCTTTGCCACCAAGCTCAGTGCCTGGAAGGATCACAAGAGCTACTGTGACTGCAGGTCTGTGTGGTGCTCCAATGGCCCTAGCTGCCAGCCCCTTGTCCAGATGAACCTAGAGGACCCCTCAAGGAATACAGGTATGTCAAGTAGCCCCACTCTAAGTACAGATGCATGTTCGTGAGAAATCAGGACATGTATGAGATGGACTTGAAGGAGTTCCTGCAGCAAAAGGCTGATGGCTTCCACAAGATACATGTGGTGCTGACCCAAAAGGGCCAGGAGATCATTTTCTGCACTCCATGCTGGACAAGCTTTCACAGAAGATTGACCAGCTAGAGAAGAGCGTAAACTCAAGTTTGATGTCCTGGATTAAGACCAGACTCGGAGAGGACCTTATGGAGTTCTGGAGGAATATGTCCGTGACAAGCTATCCTACATCAATATCTGGCTAAACGTGGGCATCCTAGGATCCTATGACCCTCAATAGATCTTCAAGTGCAAAAGAACCTGCGTGGGCCAACAAGGCCCTGTCTGGTGTCTCTACATCTGCTCCATGGGTGACCTGTGGGACACCTGTGCCACCTACAAGTGCCAGAGGATGCTGGAGGGCCATGACAGCATTGTGCTGATGCTCTGCCTCCAGAGGCGCAGGCTTTATGGTAGCTCAGCAGACTGTACATCATGTGGGACATCCAGAACCTGCAGATGGTGAACATGATCCAAGCCCAGACAATTGGTATACACACTGGTATCCTCATACAACATCCTCTTCAGCTCCCTGAAGGACATCTAGGTGTGGGACATCATGGGCATTGAACTGAAGTTAAAGTAGATGCTCATAGGCCTCAACTCCTGGGTGCAGGCCCTGGTCACCATCCAGAGCTACATGCACAGTGGCTTCTAACCAGATAATCAAGATCTGGGACATCTGGACCCTCAACTGCACCCACATCCTGTAGATGTAGGTAGCAGCATCTACTGTATTGGCACAATGGATGGCCACATTGTCAGTGGCATCTAAGAGAACCTCATCCACGTATGAGACATCAAGTCTAGGTAGCAGGTGCCGATCCTAACAAGCCTCATTGGCACCACGTGTGCCCTGAAAGTCATCTTGATGCCAGACCAGACCAAAGTCTCCAGCACATCCTATGACAGGTCTCTTGGGGTCTGAGATGAATGACATGATCTGCACGCAGACCCTGCTGCATCATCAATGCAGTGTGACAGGGCTGGCCATGTGCCAAGGACCAGCTCTTCTCAGGGGTTGTGGACAGCACTGTGGAAGTTTGAACATGCTAAAAGAAAATCCAGGCTGGGTCTTGGCTTCTTCTTGGCCTGCATTAGGCCTGTCCACACCAGGCTGGCCATATGAGTGGTCTCAGGGTCTCTTCCTGCCTTGTGGTGAGCAGGCTCAGCCTGCCAGGCAGTTTCCTGCCTGCCCTATGCCCTTCAAGCCTTTCTCTGTTTGATTCTGTCCTTGTTCCTCCTCCTGAGGTGCCAGAATACTGGACGAGCCCACCCTTCTGTCCCCACCCCAACTAGACTTGTGGGCCTTTTTATTCACCTTTTATACTATCTTTAGACTATATATATATATATACACACACACACATACACATATATGTGTATATATATATGATTACTTTCTGATTGAAATAAAAGCTGCATAGACTGTGAAAAAATAAATAGAATGCATATAGATCAACACTTTTAAAATTAAAAAAAAAATACTTGCTTTTATAGTGTCCAGCTTATAATTATTTTTCCCAAGGAGGGACTAGTTCAGTTTATTATCCATTACCATATTTATTACCAAGTATTTGGAGTAGGGCAAGAAGGAGAGAGAAAAGAGCTCTGTGCTAAGAGTCTTGGGAGAAAGGCTGGCCTGCTTTGTCTCTAGAAGAGGAAGAGACCATTCAAGTCCTCCCACATCAGGATTCATCAAAAAAGTCTCTGAGAAAATAATGAAGGTGGATGAGGATGCAGGGCCTTTGTCCCTCATTAAAACTGTCATCCCATGTCCCTACTATTGCCTGCCTCCATGTTTGCCTCTTTTGTCAGATTCCATCTTTTGTTCCTCCCCTCATTGTGGCCTAGGCAACCATTTTCGTTTAATCCTGTGGTCTTTAGCTGACTGCCAAAATGAGATGATCAGGAGGGTAAATGCAGAAGACAGGAGCCCACCTTAATGTTTATTTATTTTTGAGACAGAGAGAGACAGAGCATGAACGGGGGAGGGGCAGAGAGAGAGGGAGACACAGAATCGGAAACAGGCTCCAGGCTCTGAGCCATCAGCCCAGAGCCTGACGCGGGGCTCGAACTCACGGACTGCGAGATCGTGACCTGGCTGAAGTCGGACGCTTAACCGACGGCGCCACCCAGGCGCCCCAGGAGCCCACCTTAAATGAAACTGTAAGTGATGTTACCCTTGTGTTTCCTTCTGTGTGTTTTATCCCTCCTTCCTAAGATATGGGCAATAACATAGGGGAAACTTTCAGAGCTATGTGGTGTGAATCTTGTATTAACAAGAAAGACACCCAGAAGTACAGAAGAGGACACTGGGTTTTTGTCAGAGATAATAGAACCAATTCTCCCCAGATCAAGGCTTTAAGACTCGTAGCACTGCCTACCTGCCCCTCCTAGGATTCATTTCTTCTAGAAGTGGTTCATCCACTCTTCATGAGTCACACATTTTGATGGTGATGAAATACCTCAAGACTCCCCTTTGCCTATCTGAACTGCGGGGACAATCCCTAGAATGCTAAGCAGACTGTTGCCTATCTACCAAAGAAAAGATTCCAGAGATGGAAACTTACCAGATTCCTATGTAGCCACTTTACCCATGATGTCCAAATCAGTAGATGAAATGTAAAGGAAAAGACCAATGCAAACGCTAAACTTTGGATGTGAGCCTTTTCATTAGCTTCTCTTTTTATTCAATGTTGTTGTGATACTGTGATTTATATTAAGAAATAAATATTTGGTCTTTGTTGCCCATTTCCAACACAGAACTCTTAATACCCTTTGGAATCTCCTAAGTGAGGAGAGCCAGAAAGGTGCTTTTTGATATGTTAATGAGTGTCTCAGGACCCCCACCTCTGAATGGGGGCTGGTTGCCAGGGGAGCCAACCATGTGATTAGAGGGTTGGAAATTTCAGTCCTACCCCCTTGACCTCCAGGTAGGGAAGATGGGCTAGCGATTGAGTTCAATCACTAATGATTTAATCAATTGTGCCTATGTAATGAAGCCTCCATTTGGTTGTTCAAACCCAAAAACAAGGCTTGGAGAGCTTCCAGGTTGGTGATCACATGGAGATCTGAGGAGAGCAGCATACGTGGAACAGGCGTGGAATTCCGTGCCCTTTCCCCATACTTTGCCCTATGCATCTCTTGCATGTCTGTTCCTGAGTTATATTCTTTCATAATAAATGGGTAATCTAGTAAGTAAAATGCTTCTGTGAGTTCTGTGAGCCATTCTAACAAATTAATTGCACACAAAGAGGGGTTATTGGAACTTTCAATCTATAGCCAGTCGGTCAGAAGCCCAGGTGACAACCTGGACTTGCAGCTGGCCTCTGAAGTGAGGAGGGGCATGGTCTTGTAGAACTGAGCCCTCCACCTGTGGGACTTGATGCTATATGCAGGGAGACAGCGTCAGAATTGAATTGAATTGCAGGGCACTCAGCTGCTGGTTGCTGAGAATTGTTTGTATGAAGGAGACACCCCCCCACACACGCACACACAGGAATTGGTGACCAGGACCCACTAGTTGTTAATTCGTCTGAAGAGTGTCAGTTACTTTCTTAGCATCTGTTTTCCCTGTGAAAGGAATGTAATGAGGAGAATAAGGAGAACATAGGCTTTGGGAATCAGAAAGATCTAGGTTGAAAACCCTGCTTCCCCTTTACTGGTGGCATATTTGGGAAATATACTTACCAACTCTTAGCCTCAATTTCCTCATCTGTAAAGCAAAATAAAAATAGTACTTAACCTCATAGAGGTGCTAGGAAGATGTCATCTATGCATATAAAGTACCTAATTGAGATCTTGGCATTTACTAGGAATACAAAAAAATTATATCTATTTTGATTTACAAATGGAATAATTTCTTTATGATATTAACTGATTCATTTTGGTAACCATTTCTCATTTTTACTGAATTCAGATGAAAGAATACATCTGCAAAAACATACTGCCCTCTCTACCCTACCTTGTACATTTTAAATGCACCACTGAAATTCTGACAGAAAATAAAGGAGAATGCTTACCTCTTTAAGAATATATAATGATTGTTGACAGTCACCAGCTTGAAGAAGCACTTCTGGATTGATTAACAGTGACCCATAATTAAATATAACAGTACTTAGAAAAAGACCTGATGGTCCCAGAAAGAATTGTTTCAGGAGTAATGAGTGTTTATCATTTTTATTTGCTTCCTAAGTGGCAGTTATCAACATTAGCTACCCAGATTTTTTAATTAAAAATGGAAAAAATTAATAAGGTACTGCTGTCAAGAGAAACTTTTAAATATTTGTCATAATATAAATCCAGTATCTCTATAATCATGTAAATGACATAGGATATTTTTAAGAACACAAAGTTATCTATACCACATTTTCCTTTAAACAACATGTTTTATTAAGGAGACTATGAAGTGGAAATTGTTTTTACAACCTAAAATTGTTGCTTTCTCTCTTAAAGAAAAAGTACTTATGTTTCACAATAGAGTTAGAAACATAAATACAGCACAGGATACAGCAAACAGAGAGAAAATATTTTGTTAGCAGCCACCAGCTTTCCAGCCCATATGAATATATATATATATATATATATATATATATATATATATATATAATATATATAAATATTTATGTGTATTTATATATGTCTGTATCTATTCTAAGTCCTCATATACTTTTTATTAGATGTGGTTATTTAAAAGTCATTTTTCACCTACCTCATTTCTCATTTTCATATATGCTACTCTAAGTAAGACACTACACCAATTTGATGATTCTAATTTTCTTTAATATCACCAAAATAATCTGTAGTTAAAGAAGAAAGCTAAAAACCCATTACTGCCAGATACCCCCGGGAAATAATAATAAAGGATTATTTTTTAAATAGGAAGCCATAACAGTAAACAGAATGAGAAAGGAGAAAACAGTAATAAAATTTTAGAATTTCTGCAGCAGGTAAAGCCATTAGGTCATTTGAACCAGTTCTCCTGCTGAGGAAATGTAGACAAGCTGGGTGAAATCTAAAATCATCTTATTGAAGGGAGTAGAGAACTAACAAAATAATGAAGCATTACCAGAATGAAGATCTATAGATCAGCATCAAGACAAGTGAACCTAGCTTTGGGGGCTACTTCTGCCCACCAGAACATTTGCAGATCTGTAAGAAAGGCAGAGGCTGAAGTGCTTTTTAAAATCTCTTCACAGGAAGGGAAAAAGTTGGGAGTCTAGGAGATGGCAAAGCCCTAGTAACCCATAGGGCTGCGTCCTAGGAACACAGGTGAACACAAAGGAACCGTGCCTCAGCCAAAGGTGTAAAGCCCAACTCTGAATTATCTGTGTAGTCTAGAAAATCTCCAACTCAGAAATTTTATTGAATTGACCTCAGATTGCTACTAATTCTCAGTGGATGGAAGAAGCAAGGAAGATCCTACCTAAAAGGAGATACCCAAACTTCAAACTCTTTTTATAAACTTACTTTTTATATGTTTGGTAAACTTTTTATTTTAGAATAGATTGAGACTGAGAAAAATTGTGAAGATAGTAGAGAGTTCCCATATGCCCCACACATAGTTTTCCCTAGTATTAACATTTTTCATTATTGTGGTACATTTGTTGCATTTAATGAACCAATATTGATAGATCATCAACTGAAGCCCACACGTGAAGCAGATTTTCTTAGTTGTTTTTTTTTTCTTTTAACCAAATGCCCTTTTTCTGTTCCAAGATACCATCCAGGACACCACATTACATTTAGTCATCATGTCTCCATAGGTTCCTCTTGGCAGTGATAGTTTCTCAGACTTCTTCTTGTTAATAATGACCTTGAGAATTTTGAAGCATACCAGTCAGATATTTTGTAGAATGTCCCTCAATTGATATTGGCCTAATGTTTTTCCCATGATTATACTGGGCTATGAGGTTTTTTTGGAGAAAGACCACAGAGCTTAAGTGCCATTTTCATCATCCCATATGAAGGAAGTATACTATCAAAATGACTTCACTGTTGATGTTGACCTTGATCCAAGTTATGTTCGTCAGGACTCTCTAGTATAAAATTAAACCTTATGCCCCTTTCCATATTGTACTCTTTAGAAGGAAATCACTGTACACGGGTCATACTTAAAGAATAGGAGTTATGCTCCTTGAGGACATAAATTATCTATATAAATTATTAGGAATTCTTCTGCATGGGACATTTGTCTATTCCCTCCCATTTATTGAGTTTTTCAATAGTTTATCACTATAGACTCATGGATATTTATTTTATACTTTGTGTTATAATCTAAGACTACTTCATTTTATTCCTATAATTTCTCCAGCTTTGGACATTGGGAGCCCTTTTGGCTGATTCCTGTGTCCTTTTCATATCCTGCCATCGTTGTGGAGTTGCTGTTTTATGGGGGGCTTTGTTTGTTTTTTGGGTTTTTTTGTTTAGTTTGGTTTGGTTTAGTTTGAGCACTTCCTTACTTTCTGGCACTACAAGACATTCTGGGTTCATCTTGTATGTGTCCTGCTCCAGTTTGAGAATCAGCCATTTCTCCAAGGAGTCCTGGTTGATTTTACTGAAGAATGGCATTATAAGTCAAGATCTGAGTGTTAAGTGTGCTCATTGCTACTGCTGTGTCATTGCTTCTAGACTCTCACAGCTGATGGAGAAAGGAAACATGTATATCCTAACCAGAATATTTATACTTATTTATAAAGTATCGATTTATATTGCATATCCATATATGTTAAACTAAACAGGAGTTTATACTCATGTCTCTAACTGTACTCCTTTACCATATGGATTATTCTTTCCTCTTCTTCCCCTTGCTTACCTATAAACTTCCACTCCAGTAGTAAGAAAACTGTCTCCCACTATCTACCATCTATTTATTTAACTGTTCAATTCCAGTATACATGTTATAGTTGTTTTAGAATCGTTAACTCATATGCTTGTTGAAGACAATTTTTTTCAACCAGAGTATACTACTTCTATTCAGTTCCTTTTGTCTCTAGTCTTACAGACTCCACTCATTTCTAAAGTTTTTTAGGTCAACTATTTCCCCCACCCCTTTCAATGAGATTGTTTCATACATTTTTAGTGTAGTTAGGTTCTTTTGTCACAATGTGAACTGTCACGTAGCATAGAGTCTACCTAACAATTTCTTAAATTTACATGCCTTAAGACTCACTCTTGCGCTTTAAAGTTTTATGGGTTTTGAAAAACGTAGTGGTATACATTACAGTATTACACAAAATAGTTTCACTGCCCTAACACCATATGCTTCACCTATTCAAAGCACATATGCACTCTAAAACTCCTTCAACCACTAATCTGTTTTACCTGTTTGTCTTTTGGGGATGTCATATAAATGGAATAATGCAGCATGTCACCTTTTCAGACTGGCTTCTTTTACCTGGCAATATGCATTCAAAATTCATCCATGTCTCTGAATGGCTTGATAGCTCAGACCTTCTTATTGCTAATAGACTTCCACTGTATAGATGTACACAGTTTGTTTATTAATTCACCTACTAAAGAACATCTTGGTTGCTCTAAGTTTTGGAAATTGTTAATAAAGCTACTGTAAACATTTAAATGCAGGGTTTGTTTGTTCCCATTTTTCTTTGCGAGAGAGAGAGAGCATGCACACGAGCAGGGTAGAGGGGCAGAGGGAAAGAGAGAGAATCTTAAGCAGACTCCACATTCAGCATGGAGCCCAACGCAGGGCTTAATCCCATGACCCTGGGATCATGACTCTGAAATGAAAAGTCACATTGAGCTCAACCAAGTGAGCCACCCAGGTGTCCCTCAAATGTACGCTTTTATGTGGAACATACATTTTCAAATCAATTGGGTAAATACCTAGGAGTTTGCTGAATTGTATAGTAAGAATATATTTAGCTTTGTAAAAACAAAACAAAACAAAACAACTGCCAAACCATCTTCCAAAGTGCCTGTACCAATGTGCACCACCACCAGTAATGACTGAGAGTTGCTGTTGCTCTGTATCCTTACCAGCAACTGGTAGTGTCAGGATTTTGTTTTTGGTTCCTAGTCATTCTAATAGGGGTGTGGCGGTACCTCATTGATGTTGCAATTTGCATTTTCCTAATGAGAAATGATGTCGAGCATCTTTTTATATGCTTACTTGCCATCTGTATATCTTCTTTGGTGAAGTGTTGTTCCGATCTTTGGCTCATTTTTAACTGAGTTGTTAGGTTTTCTTGTTGTTGAGCTTTAGGTTTTCTTTACACATTTTGGATGCAAGTCCGTTATCAGAAATGTGTTATGCAGATATTTTGTCTCCAGTTTGTGGCTTATCTTTTAATTTTGTTTTACAGTATCTTTAGCAGAACAGACATTTCTCATTTTAATAAAATCCAACTTATGATTTTTTTTCTTTCGTGGATCATGCTCTTGTGTTGTATCTAAAATCTCATCAAGACTAAGGTCATGTGATTTGCTCCTATATTTTCTTCTAGAAGATTTACATGCATTTTAAATTAATGTGTAAGATGCTTTTAGTTCATTTCTGGGTAAGATGAAATGTCTGTGTCTAGGTCCATTTTCGGTTTACTTGTTTTCCATGGGTTTCAGGGGTTTTTTGTTTCGTTTGGTTTAGTTTGGCTTTTTGTTTATGGCACCATTTGTTGAAAAGATAATCCTTTATCCACTGAATTGCCTTTTCAAAATAAATAAATAAATAAAAATGTGTGGCATACAGTAAGAAAAAATAACAACTTAGATGAGGAGGTAAAGCAATATGACTAAGAAAGCAGAGAATGGCTACTGGGTGGTTCAGTCAATTGAGTGTCTAACTTCAGCTCAGGTCACAATCTCATGGTTCATGAAACCAAACCCACATCAAGCTTGCTACTGTCAGCACAGAGCCCACTTCAGATCCTCTGCCCCACCGCTGTTTCTCTGCCCCTCTCCTGTTCATGCTCTCTGTCTCAAAAATGATTAAACATTAAAAAAAGAAGAAAGGAAAACAGAAAAAGACAGAAGCAACCCCCAGAGTTGCAGAATTTGGAATTATCAGTCTATTTTTGCAATATTCAGTGAGATGAAAGACATCATTATTAGCACAGAGGTATAAACTATTTTTTAAAAAGAGATAAAATAGAATTGGAATAGTACAAAATAGAAATCTCAAGGGTGCCTGGGTGGCTCAGTCAGTTAAGCGCCCAACTTCGGCTCAGGTCATGATCTCCCGGTTCATGGGTTTGAGCCCTGTGTCCAGCTCTGTGCTGACAGCTCAGAGCCTGGAGCCTGCTTTGAATTCTGTGTCTCCCTCTCTCTTTGTCCCTTCCCTACTCATGCTGTGTCTCTCTCTCTCTCTCTCTTTCTTCCAAAAATAAACATTAAAAAGTTAAAAAAATAATAAATCTCAAAACTGAAAAAAATAGAATAACTGAAATTAAGAACAATAAATTAGATCTAGATGATGAGAAAATAGTGAAATAAAAGATAAGTTAATATGATAAAACAAAAGATATGGATAAAGGCTGGGAAAACATGAATATATGTGATACACAGAATAAAGATAAATAAGGAAGATAAACAAAATTGACAAACCAAACTTGACTAATCAAGGAAAAAAAAGAGAGGACCCAAATCAACAAAATTATAAATAAAAAAATTACAACTGATACCACAGAAATACAAATAATCATAAAATGCTACTATGAACAACTATATGCCAACAAACTGGACAACCTAGAAAAAAAAAATGAATTCTTAGAAACATGTAACATACCAAGACTGAATCAGGAAGAAATAGAAAATCTGAACAGAACAATTACAAGCAAGGAGACGGAATCAGTAATCATAATCTCCCAACCAAAAAAAAAAAAAAGTGCAGTGCAGAACCAGATGGTTTCACAGGTAAATTTTACCAAACATTTATTTTTTTAAGTTTACTTATTTATTTTGAGAGAGAGAGCACGAGTAGGGGAGTAGGGTAAGGGCAGAGAGAGACAGAGAGAGAGAATCCCAAGTAGGCTCTGTAATGTCAGCACAGAGCCCAACACAGGGCTCAATCCAGCGAACTGTGAGATAATGACCTGAGCCGAAACCAAGAGGCAGACATTTAACTGACTGAGCCATCCAGGTGTCCCTTTACTAAACATTTAAAGAGGAATTTACACCAATCCCACTCATACTCTTCCAAAAATAGAAGAAGGATTGGTGGGGTGCCTAGCTGGCTCAGTCAGTTAAGTGCCCAACTCTACGTTTCAGCTCAGGTCATGATCTCAGGATTTCCTGAGTTCAAGCCCAACATCAGGCTCTGTGCTCACAGTGCAGAGCCTGCTTGGGATTCCCTCTCTCTCTCTCTCTCTCTCGGCATTCTCTCTCTCTCTCTCTCTCTCTCTCTCTCTCTCTGCCTCTTCCCCCCACACTGTCTGTCTCTCTCAAAATGAATAAATAAACTTGAAAAAAAATTTTTTAAATATAGAAGAAGGATTGGGATTCTCTCTCTTCCTCTCTCTCTGCCCCTCCCCCACTCTCTCTAAAAATAAATAAGCTTTGGGGCGCCTGGGTGGCGCAGTCGGTTAAGCGTCCGACTTCAGCCAGGTCACGATCTCGCGGTCCGTGAGTTCGAGCCCCGCGTCGGGCTCTGGGCTGATGGCTCAGAGCCTGGAGCCTGTTTCCGATTCTGTGTCTCCCTCTCTCTCTGTCCCTCCCCTGTTCATGCTCTGTCTCTCTCTGTCCCAAAAATAAATAAACGTTGAAAAATAAATAAATAAATAAATAAATAAATAAATAAATAAAATAAAAATAAATAAGCTTTAAAAGAAAAAACAAAACTATTCCTAGACTAGAAAAAAAATTAACACTCTTCAACTCCTTTTATGAGCATAATCTACTAGTATATCATAAGAAGGCAATTTTACTCATGAATGTAGATGTTTAAGAGACTAAACAAAAATTAGCAAACTGCATCCAGCAATATATACAAAACACTAATATACACTACAACCAACTTAGTGTTACTCTGGGAAAGTAGGGTTGGTTTAGCATTAGAAAAATCAATGTACTTTACACTGTTAAGAGATAAAAATGAAAAAAATCTATGATAATTTCAAAAGATCTACAAATCAAGTAATATTCAATAACCATTCATTATTTAAAAAAAAAATCTCTTTGCGATCTAGGAATAAGGAAATTTCCTTATTCCATAATAGGTTAAATAAAAAATTACAAACACTATTCTTTTTTTTTTTTTAATTTTTTTTTCAACGTTTATTTATTTTTGGGACAGAGAGAGACACAGCATGAACGGGGGAGGGGCAGAGAGAGAGGGAGACACAGAATCAGAAACAGGCTCCAGGCTCTGAGCCATCAGCCCAGAGCCCGACGCCGGGCTCGAACTCACGGACCGCGAGATCGTGACCTGGCTGAAGTTGGACGCTTAACCGACTGCGCCACCCAGGCGCCCCTACAAACACTATTCTTAATGATAAAATGTAAGCTTTTCTTTTAGAACCAGAAAAAATAAAACAAACATACCTGCTATCACCATTTTATTCAACATTTTATTAGAGGTCCTCACCAGTGCAGAAGAGCAAGGAAAAGGAAGAAAATGTGTAAGAATTGGAAAGGAGGAAAACAATTATTATTCATAAATGACAATAGTATATGTAGAAAACTGAAAAGAATAAACCAAAAAAAAAAAAAAAAAACCCATTAGAATTCATTAATTTGTTTCTCAAGGTCACTGCACACAGGATCAATATACAAAAATCAGTAATGTTTTTACATCTGGCAATAACGAATTGAAAATAAAATTTTGAAAATAATACCTTTTATAATAAAATTAAAATATCAATACTTAAAAATTTCAAAAAATCAATCAAATCAAATATAAATTACAAAATTAAAGAAACAATATAAATATATTATATAAATACATATACGAATCATGTTCATGGATTAGAAGATTCAACATGGTAAAGATGTCAGTTTCCCCAAATTGATCTACAGTCCAGTGTAGTTTCTTTTTTTGTAAGTTTTTATTTAAATTCCAGTTAGCTAACATGTAGTGTAATATTAGTTTCAGGTGTACAATGTACTAATTCAGCACTTCCATACATCACCCAGTGCTGATCACAAGTGCAGTCCTTCATCTCCATCACCTATTTATGAATCCTAGCAAACCTTTTTTGTGGAACTTGACAATCTGACCCTGAAATCTATGTAAAAATTCAAAACACCAAAGGTAAACAAGATTATTTTGAAGAAGAACAAGATGGGAAAACTTGTTCTACAGATGTGAAGACATACTAAAAAGGTACCATAATTAAGATAATGCAGCACAAGAGTAGACAAATAGGAAAGAGAACCCACAGGGCGCCTGGGTGGCGCAGTCGGTTAAGCGTCCGACTTCAGCCAGGTCACGATCTCGCGGTCCGGGAGTTCGAGCCCCGCGTCGGGCTCTGGGCTGATGGCTCAGAGCCTGGAGCCTGTTTCCGATTCTGTGTCTCCCTCTCTCTCTGCCCCTCCCCCGTTCATGCTCTGTCTCTGTCTGTCCCAAAAATAAATAAACGTTGAAAAAAGAAAAAAAAAAAAAAAGAAAGAGAACCCACAAACATATGTATTCTTGATTTATGACAAAGTTGGAACTAAAGAACAGTAAAGGAAATAATGATCTTTTCAATAAATAGTGGTGGGATAGGAAAATCTAAACAACAGTGCTAACAGATGTGTAGATAAGCAGTAAAATTATAAAGAAAACTAATAAGTGATTACTATAGAAATCAGCATAATGATTATATTTAATGGAGAAGAAAGGTTTGTGTTTTTGAGTGGGAACATGGGTCCTTCTAAGGTGCTATTAATATTCTGTATTTTCACCTAGATATTACTAGACTGTTCACTTCATAATAATTTTATTAAGCTGAACATGTGGGTTTAAGCAAAGTTCTAAAACACAGATAAATGGTAGCAGACCTGGAAAGACAAATCTTAAACTGGCAGTAGAGAAGCACTCTATCACTCTCTTGCTCTCTGTCCCTCTCTGTCTCTCTGTTTGTCTCTCAAGAAATTTTATAGATCTTCTAGAAAGATCCTATACAAAGAATTAAGAACAAAAAATACTTCAGATTTTAGTAGCACAGGAAGCTAGAAGAAAATGGATTAATGTCTTCAGTATTCTAAGTGAATGTTATTTCCAATGTAGAATTCTTTTTTCTTTGCTTTTCTTTCTTTCTTTCTTTCTTTCTTTCTTTCTTTCTTTCTTTCTTTCTTTCTTTTTTCTTTTTTTTGATAAATTTGTATTCATTTTTTGAGAGAGAGAGCATGAACAGGGGAGGGGCAGAGAGAGAGGGAGACTGAGGATCCCTAGAGGGCTGTACGCTGACATCAGTGAGCACGATGCAGGGCTCGAACTCACGAACCATGAGATAAAGTCAGACACTCAACCCATGAGATAAAGTCAGACACTCAACCCATGAGATGAAGTCAGACACTCAACCGACAGAACCACCCAGGCACTCCCCCAACCTAGAGCTCTATAGTCAGTTGTTTTTCATCCATTCGGGCTGCTTCCCAAATGGTAGCATACTGAATACCAAAGACTGAGTAGTTTATAAACAACAGAAATCTATTTCTTACAATTATGGAGGCTGGGATGTCCAAGATCAAGGTGCAAGCATATTCAGTATCTGATGAAAGCCTGCTTCCTGGTTCATACATATTTTGTCACTGTGCCTTGCATGATGGAAGGAACAAAAGAGCTCTCTGGTGCCTCTTTTGTAAGGGAGCTAATCCTATTCATGAGGACTTCACACACATAACCCCATCACCTCCTAAATGTCCCACCTCCAAATACCATCCCACTGGAAGTTAGTTTTCAACATATGAATTTTAGGAGGACACAGACATTAAGTGTATAGAGCTGGCCAAACTATCAATCAAGCATGAGGATAGATGAAAGCCATTTTTAAACATACAAGATCTCAAATATATCTACTGTGAACTTTCTCTCAGCAACATACTGGAGCATATGCTCTGCTAAAACAAGACATTAGGTTACGAAAGAAGGAAACATAAGATCCAGAAAACTTGTGACCCAACACAAGAGAGGTAAAAAGCCGTCTCCAAGGTAATTGTGAAAGAGGATCCCCAGATGACCGCTGTGAACAATAACAAGAAAAGGAACAATACAGACTGAAGGGGCTCAGCAAGTCCTGGGAAAGACAGATTATCTGAAGACTATAACCATAAAAACAGGAAATTTATATATCTGGGGTAATATTTGGGGATAACTTATTGTTTTGTTTATAAAATCTAAGGGGAAAAAATAAGAGAATTGCAAAAAGCATCATGGGGTAGCAGTTAAAGTATAGGCTCTGAAACCAGGCTCTGAGTTCAAATACTGGCTCTGCCATATATATACCTTAGCTTCCTCAAATATAAAACAGATCATAATAGTATCTACCTCATAAAGTCATATTAAGGAATATATGGATAATCTATGGAAACGTCTAGGAGGAGTGTCTGTCACAACTTAGCTCTCAATACATGTTAATAACTACAGTGTACTCCACGGCTCAGCTATATATAGCATGTATATAGTCACAGAAACATAAAATTGAACACTCAGTAAACTGAAAATACAATAATACTGAGGTGGATAGAAGGACAGGATGACTACATGTATATGGAGAGGGGGGAGTGTGTATGTAGATATCTCCATATCTACTTACTAATGCATAAAAGTAAAAAACAAAAAAATAGTCATAGAAGCATACTATGTAGAGGTACAAATAAGAATACTAGAATTAGCTTAAAAACTTAAAAGTGGTTTCCTTTGAATGGAGGAATAGATACATTACTCTTCACAAACCTTGTAGAACTATTGGACTCTTTAAATTCTGTATATGAAAAACAAATTTTAAAAAGTTAAAACCAGACTTAAACCCAAAAAGTCATCTGTATGTAATGCCAGAAAGAAAGCAACTTACAAAGCCATGCATTTCTTCTATGAGAATGAAGACAGCTTTGCTGCCTCCAGAGACTAACACATATTGAATAAGCACATATTTCGAAGGATAGCAATTAAGCTCTTTCAATGGATGTTCCTTGAGCATGTCATTTTGGAAAACATTTGACCCTAACTGTCAGCCTTCTTCTGCATTTGGCGGGACTTCCCCTGGCTCCCTGTGTCACTCTAACAGGTGAATAACTAAGAAAAAAGCCTTTCTTCTGCCTGTGGACACTTGTTTATGATGGCGTTCAGGATCCTGGAGCTAGGCTGACAGATGCTCCTCCAGAAGGTTAATGAGATAAAGGTTCCTCCAGCTGGCCCTTAAGCAGAGATTACACCTGAGGGGAAGATAAGTAGATTATTCCAGAAACAGACATTGCTTCATGTTCTTCATAAATTAGCACCCTCATAAAGGTAAACCAAGAAGGTTATCCTCTCTCAGCTGGCATCAGTATTTAATTACTTTTCATATTTCTGTCATTTTATTTTTTTAATGAGATTTGGGACTGTTCTGTGATTGTTACCAGAATTGCCAATGCACAAGAGCCAGAATGTATTTGGAAACTAGAAGGGCTATTTTTGTTTTTTGGATTTTTCTCCAGGTTCAAGGAACCAAAGGTAAGTTATTTGAATATTTGTTTATTTTTAAAGTTGCTTATCTATAAAATCTATTTGCAGAAGTGAACATTCAAAATCAACAAGCTCACCATTATGTCTCAGAGGGTTAGTATATGGTAAGCCCTAAATAAATTGATTGAATGATTGTCAGAAATGGTTTTCACTTTGTTGAAAATTTACTTCATAATTTTAAGTGCAATTAATGTTAATAAAATAAGAGAGATGAATGCATCCTTTTTGCTTTATAAAACATCAAATACAAATTTATGTCAATATCAGTAACATTAGTAGATCCATGAAACCATTCCATTTATCTCTTAAAATTGACAAATAAAATATAAAGGTTGACACAGTATTTACTGAAGCTAATGTTTTAAGCTATTTATAATCAGACAAAAAATGTATTTCTTACCTTCACATAATTAAATCTTGAGTTGCTTTTCCTTAAAAAATAGCAAGGGGGCTTTGTCTTCAGAGTTCATGATAATGACAAACTCAGAAACATGGTTGTTTTTGAAGTTGTATGCATAAAAGAATGAGGCAGTGCATGTTCTTTTTTTTAGTTTTTTTAAGATCACTGATAAATTTTATTTATTTATTTATTTATTTATTTATTTATTATTTAAATTCAAGTTAGTTAACATACATTGTAGTCTTGGCTTGAGGAGTAGAACCCAGTAATTCATCTCTTACATATGACACCCAGTGCTCATCCCAACAAGTGTCCTCCTTAATGCCCATCACCCACTTGGCCCATCCCTCCACCCAACTCCCCTCCAGCAGCCCTCAGTTTGTTCTCTGTATTTAAGAGTCTCTTATGGTTTGCTTCCCTCTCTGTTTTGAAGTTGTATGCATGAAACAACGAGGCAGTGCATGATCTTATGGCAAATCTTCAAATGAATTTAAAATTAAAGCAAGCCACTAAGCGGGCATATTTAAGAAAAATAATGTATTTGCAAAAATCCTGTTGAGGAAAGCTTCACTTTTTTTTTTAAAGAATAAACTTAGTCATTGTAACATAGTCTTTTTAAGACATTTGAAATCAATGTTTGGTTCTTCCATAAGGATGACATAGCTTCAGACAATTAACATTTTAATCAAATTATTGGTTTGAAAATGTCCAGAGAAAGTAAAACAAAGAGTTGTTGCATTTGTAAGTCACAAAATAACTAATTGTCAGTTATTTTATATGTTACTTTTTAGTGGTTGCATTTAGAAGGAGAAAAAAAATTCTATAAAAGAGTATATAAAAATACCTTTTGTTTTTCAACCTGTAAATGATAGTGTATGAAACAAAAGTTTACTTACCTTTCCTTTCAATTGTCAGTTATATATCAATGTTTACATTTATAAAAACATTTTCATTAGAAACAAATGATGGGATTCTAGTGTATTTTGAGTTTAATTTGCTGAAACAAGTTTACTGTCTATTTCACACACTTGACCAGGCAAATCATCTTTGGGTTTGTCATTGTTGTTTAATTAATTGTGTTAACTAATTTAACTATTTTTGCTATTTTCATACACTATATATCAACCATTACAATTACAAATAGCATAATCATTTGCATAAAGTTAAATTAAATAAGCTCACCAAAACCTATAATTTGTTATATGCCAGTTTCTATGAAACAAAGTACAATTAATGGCATAATAAAAAATCCTTATATTTTACTTGTTTGGGACTTTTTATTCTGTAAGAATCTCAGATCTGTGAACCTCTGTTAATCTCCAATTACTGAGGTCTACATTAATTAGAGTTCATGTGCTTCAGCCTGACTGGATTCCCATTGGTGAGTAATTAACCACCATGAGTGTATTTACATAGAAAACAGTATGGGGAGTGAGAAGAAAAGTTCAATTTAATACAACTAGCTGTTAAACATATCCACTGAGTGTTCAAATTCGAGAGTTTCTTTTAAAAAATTATAGATTATTTAAAAAACCAAAAGAGACATGAAAAATTGCACGTAGAACTTCCATCCAAACACAACCTATGCTGGTACTGATATACGTTCCCTCGGTCTTTTTTCTATGTACACTTATTTAATTTTTACATGGTTGCAGTTTTACAGTAGCACAATTTTATACCAGGCTTTCTGCACTTCTGTTCCATTATATGAATGTTCTACATTGCTATCTAGTTTTGACATGTGTCTTTTTTTGGCTGCATAATATTCCTTTCAGTTGATATGTCATGATTTGCTTTACATACTAGTCAACAAAAGAGAAATCATTGTTCCTAATTATATTGTTATTATGAATAACATTGCAATGAACATCTTTACATAAGTCTTAGTATTTAAGATTCTAGCATAAATTGACTAAAGTAAAAAATTGGATCTAAGCATAAACAGTTTTATAGTATTTGATTCATACCAAATTGCTTCTCGAAAGTTTTCCTATGCCGTTGGGTGATTTTTCCCAATTGAGTTCCACAGAGTGGTTACCAGCTACCCAATACTGTGCTTGACATAAAATACTAAGAGACCCAAAGACATGCCAATACTTTAAAATTTTTACTTTAAGCTTTGCGATTCTGAATGTAGTTTTCCCACTGATAACACAAAAGTGAAATGACTTTGATTTCAAAACCTTTACTATGTAAAATTGTTTACTCAACCGAACAGTTCAATAATTTCAATTATTTTGTCAAGATGCCAAGGCGCCTCTCATATTCCTAATGGGGATCCCAGTTGCATCTGATGTGCACAGCGCTGCTTTACAGTTTTACCTTTTCATTGCACATAAATAATTTCATCTAATTGCTTGTGGCATTCCAATGTGTGGGAGAAAGAGAAAAAAATCCACCCTTGGCAAGTCCTAAAATGGAAATAATGTGTATCAGAGTATGTGCCTTTTGCATTACATTTGGATATACTAAATGAAACCTTAACTAAGTAAGTTAGTCACCAAGGTATAGTAATTATTTTTGTAGCTATAAATGTCAGAAAATTTGCAATTGAAGACACTCTACTTCTTGCTAAGCCTTTACTACTGGGATATGTTCTCATTTCATAAAATTACCCAGGAAGGTGTTTTCCCTCACTGTGGCTCCATTAACAGAAAATGTGGATTCATTTCTATACCTGAGAGAGCTGCCCACTGACAGTCACATTAACTTTGCAGCTCTTCTACTTCGTTCATCTCTGCCACAGTCTCAGGATAGTGTAATTCAAAAGGTTCAAGGCAGACTTTTTGTTCAATTGTATCTGAAAAGATGGCCTTATAATCAAGGCTCTATAAATTGAAGACACTTTGTGTTCAACTGAGCAGACTCTGGCAGCACACCTGAAGCCATTTTTTAGATTAAATACTCGCTTTAAAAATCAAAAGCAATTTCTGCCTTGTGGCCCCTCTGTGCTTATATCAATGACCACACTAAAGGACTATCATATATGTGAACTAATTAAGCAGCACTGACATGACATGCTGCTTTCTTGGCCACTTCTATCAACCATGAGTGTGCAGCCATATTGACTGTATTTGCATGCTAATCATCTCTGAAAATTCGGATCCTGTATACCTTTGTCAACACAATCATATTCACAGCAGATTTTATGCTGTTTTAAAATAATCCATCTAGGTGCCTGTATGGCTCAGTCAGTTGAGCATCCAACTCTTGATTTCAGCTCAAGTTATGATCCCAGGGTCATGGGATCAAGCCCCACATCAGCCTCTGCACTGAGCGTGGGACCTGCTTAAGATTCTCTCTGTCTCTCCCTCTGCCCCTCTCCCCCACTCCTGCTCTCTATCTCTCTCCCTGTCTCTCAAATAAAAATAAAATAATCCATCTAAAGCAACACAGGTTTTTTTTGCATATGAATCTCTGGGTTTATATTATAATTCAGTATGTATGTGGTAATGACCACAGTAAAAGTTCCAACATCATTGCTATATTGTGAAGTAACCAGACTCCAGGATGATGGAGGTCTCCATCTATACTGCCTCTTCCTACTTCAGGGTATAAAGGACACTTCCACAGTTGTGGGGAAGGAACTGGTTATACCAATCCTCGGAATACAGCAAAGCAGCTTGTTGAAAGGAAGGCAAGTATTTGACCACAATGTGAGTTTTAGCCTTCCAAAGCAGACAGTTTTAAGCAACCACTCGGTCTGAGCTCACTGTCTGAGAAAAAGAGATGGTGTCACTGGGATTTCAACCTCACAAATCAAGAGCGCCAAGTCAGATGCAACCATTTTAATAAGGAAGGAAGGTGCTCTGGACCAAGGCAACCTCCACGCCAAAGCTTATCCTACAATGAGTTGATAAGGTTGACTGGTATAGCTATGGTAATGAGAATTCATCTATGGAAATGCCACTATCGAGTGTGAACCTCAGCATGCATCACTATGAATTATTTATTGGGGATGTACTCTCACTTCTGTACTTCTCTTCTGGCCACAGTGAATGTGGGAAGAGTGTGAAGGAGCTACAGAAGAGTGATAAATGTTTCTAAGCATATGGTTATATTCAGTAGATAAGTATTCTTCCATTCACCTTTAGTCATTCTTGAGGAAACAGTATCTTTCTGTGTGCCTTTGGAAAGTCATCTTAATTCATTCCAACTTGGTTTTCTTCATTCAGCCATCTCTAGTCCCCTCACTCACTGCAACCGGCATCTATTTTCATAATTGCTCCCCCAGGAGAAGGATTAAAGGAAGCTACACTGAAAGAAATTTTATGGAGAAAATTCAGGACCTTGAAACTAATGAAAAGTTTCCATTTCAGAAATACTTTAACTTCATATAGAAATAGCATATGTAGGGCTAATTTGTCTGTCTTAAGGTTCCCGCCTCATTTATGAAGAAATAAAAGTTACATTTAATTAAGCCCAAATAAGAAACCCAAGGGCACTATTACAACCCATTGTAGGCCTGATCAAAACACTTTGTAGGTAGCAATCATATTAATAATCCTTTAGCTTAAATATTTTATTTTTTTAAGAAGCTCAGGCAAATTTTAATTAATCTTCTTAAAATTTCAGTGGCTGGTAGACAATCTGCTTATTTCTGTCCAGGAACCCAAGGCAGAGAATACTAAGTAACACTCCTAAAATCATTTGAGGTGGGAAGATTAGAACCAAAACTGGGATTTGAGCTATATTTAGTCCTGTCATACATCTGCTTAGTCTATTAATCAGTCCAATATAATACAATGAGTGAAATTAATACACTTAAGTTACTGTTAAGTCAAAAGCCAACTTTCCTCTGTTAACAACACCAGATGATTTCTGGTTCTGGGCCATTTCTATTGCATAACTATTTGCATGACTGATCTTAGGATAGCTGGCCATATCATCAGCTCTACCCTAAAATTAGAGACATAATTTTTGGAGTTATATTACTCAGTAGGAAAAAAGTGTGACATTTTGAACTCCTTAAAGAAATGGAGTCATTTATTCATGGTATCATTTTAAATGCCCACCATTAAAGTCTAAGTTTAGCAGTAAGTGGCTTATTTATGATTATGTTATGTATTTCAAGGCAGAACTTGGCCTAATGGATGCAATTTGACACGTTTGGAAAGTCTCTTCTGAAACCAAAGATACTTCCCAATCAAAACCCTGAAAATGAACCTCCAGGTTTTTAATATTTTCAGACTAGAGATCTATAATTCTGAAATATCCCTTTCTAATCATTTCTCTTCCTTCCTTCTCTGAAATCTGAGTTTTACTCTCATCAAAACTTGCCAGTCCTTCAGCCTCTCCCAGTTCCTCCAGTTGTGCAGCCCACCTAGGCCTCAGTGTCCCACACATTAATCCTCCCTGCTGGAGTCCACCTCCTGGCCTCTCCCAACACTCTTGTTGTTGGTACAATATAAACCTTACTCCTTGACCTCCTGCCCCATTTTCTTGGCTAATCCCACTCTGGGTAAATTTAACTTTCACTTTTCCCACTCTCATTTCTGAGCTGCCAAATAAGAATCCAAAATAAACAAAGTGCGTACGTGAAACAAATCCATGCACCATAACCACAATTGGGCCCTCCATGCTCTTTCACAGTCCTACTCATCTCTGATTCCCTGACTTAATCCCCTCATCCAGTTTCCAAAACCTCTCTCTCCTTGAGCCAGCAACCTGATTCTCCCTCACTCACATAATGGCACAGTGAAAAGAAAGGCTTTAAGGCTCTCACAGGGCTGCATTCACCACAGAACACAGTTGCACACTTACTGTCACTGTGTATGCGACCTTGGCAAATTGCTCAATCTTATAGATACCTCCCATTTATGGTTTCTCATCTATAAAACGGGAATAATGATATCAGTGTCTTCTTCATATGGTAGGATGAAGATAAGTGAAGTAATGTTTATGAAGTTCCTAGTGAGTTATCTCCTATAAAATTGCTTGATAAATGCTAGATCCTAAGATGAGTATGATGATTTCCATCACTGTTGCCACTTCTTTCTTCGTACTGAGAAGATTGAAGTCATCTGATTTCATTTGATACCTCTTTTTTCTATTTCAAACTTTCTTTCAATCTTTATCCAAACCCTTCTCCTTTTCTCTTGTTTCAGAGAGATAAGATTTCATATTTTTGCTAATGTTACTTCTGTCTACCTATGACTTTAACTCCACTTACAGCCAGTTCCCCTACGACCTTCCTCTGCCTGTCTCCTTTTCCACTGATTTCATTTTCCCAGTCTAAAAAACTTAATGCAACATTTCTCAACATTGGTAAAAACACTAGTGCTGGGGCTCCAGCTCTGAAGATTCTGATTTAGTTTGTCTGGGTGAGACCCAAGCTAGAATGGTTGGTAAGGCCATCCAGGCAATTTTATTGTGCAACCAGGTTTGAGAAGCATGATTTAGTGCCCTTCTGGAAAGATATGATATGTGGGTCATTATATTATGGGCCACCAGAGGATCTGTTTTAATCTTCCTCTCTTTAGTAAATATTTTATCATAAAGATATTTGTGGTTTGGAGGGAGTGGTCTCATCATTTAATAGAGTTGACAGGGTGGTTTGTATCCTCATTTCCTCTGTAGTGTTGTTTCAAATTTTTTAACCTTTCTACAGAAATTAGGGCTATAAGATATGTATATTTTTTAAGTTTATTTATTTGGAGGGGGGAGGGGCAGAGAGAGAATCTCAAGTGGACTCATGCTGACAACACAGAGCCTGACACAGGGCTCGATCCCACAAACCATGAGATATGACCTGAGCCAACATCAAGAGTCAGACACTTAACCAACTGAGCCACACAGTTGCCCCAGGAATATATATTTTTTTAAGTTTATTTATTTATTTTGAGACAGAGAGAACAAGAAGGGGAGGGGCAGAGAGAGAGGCAGAGAGAATCCCAAGCAGGCTCCACGCTGTCAGCACTGAGCCCACTGCCAGGCTTGAACTCACAAACTGTGAGATCATGACCTGAGCCAACATCAAGAGTCAGATGCTTAACTGACTGAGCCACCCAGGTGCCCCCAGGAATATGTATTTTTAAAAAGCTGCACAGAGTATCCTAATGCACACTCTTAAAACTCAATTAAATGCTTCATGAGGGCAGGAACCATGTCCATCTTGTTCTCAGTCATATCATCAGAATCCCCTTTTCTAGCATAAACCTCTGCTTCCTGCATTGTGTCCATGTCATTTTGTCATCTTCTATCTCTAAAGTCAGGAATTTTGGGTATCATGTAAGACAACATCCTCTTCATATCCAGCTTGTCATCGAATCCTATCAAATGCTCTGCTGATGAATGTTCAGCAACAATCTCTTCAAGAGATAAAAAGTTTTAATCATAGTGTTTGTCAGTATCCATAGTGTAAATAAACACTTTTGCCATGGCCAGTTTCAATCTACCGACATGACAACACCTAACGTGAGTGTGCACATTCGGCTCTCAGGAGCTGGGAGCCGATGTGAACCTGCTTCATCCAGCACGCCACAGCATTATCGATTTCAGCACACAACACTTCTCTAATCCAGCTTCACCTTTTCATCCTCATTGCCGTGGGACTATGGATAACAGCCTCCTCTCGTTCTGACCTTTGACCTCTCCATTTCCTATGCCCATGATACCTAGTCAGTCAGTGGCATATCCTGTCAATACTTATCCCAGACATGGCTCGTATTTCTTGAGCTTTAACTAGCTTTGTTATTCATTGTTTACTACATTCACTGCTTGGGGGAAAAGAAAGAGTAAAGAATAGAACTTCCAAATTCCCCTCAATGCCTTCAGAATGAAGTCTGGTAATTTCACTTGAGGGTCCTGGTGATCTGGCCTCCACCTTCCTCTCCAGCCACACTTGTAGAGACTGCTTGAGTCCTCCTGCCATGGGCGACACTCATTGCTTTCTGTAGATCTCCTTACCTCATAAATATACGTTAAGAATGTACAAAACGTATCTGTGACATCTGGAGAATAGTATAAAATGGTCATCTTCCAGATTAAATAATAAGCCATTGATGGTATCTTAGAAGTTCTCTGCTCTTCCAGGGTCTCTGCCCCTTTGCTCTGTGCCAAAAGTAGACACAGTCATGAATTTTGTGCTAATCATGTCATTGCCTGTCATTAGTGTTTCCAGTTATAAATGTATTCTCTAAATAATATATTTCTTGGTTTTCTCTGTGATTCTTATATTAAAAAAAATATCACGCTGTGTGTGTTCTCCTAAGACTGACTTCTTTGTCTCAACATTATGGTTTGGTGGGGGGCGGGGGGAGTTAATGTTTATTTTTAAGAGAAAGAGCACATACATGCATGAGCGGGGGAGGAACAGAGAGAGAGGAGGACAGAGGATCTGAAGTGGGCTGTGCACTAACAGCAGAGAGCCCCACGTGAGGCTCGAACTCAAGAACCATGAGATCATGGCCTGAACCAAAGTTGGTCGCTTAACCAGCTGAGCCACCCAGGCACTCCTCAACATTATGTTTTTAAGATTCATCCACGTTGTTGCATTTAGCAGACCCTGAGACAAAAGTTTACCTGTTATTCTTCATTAAGGAGTGCATTTTCAGGGTGGGAGCCTTGCTGGTAAATAGAAAAGATCTCAAAATTTGCCTCAAAGGCCATTATTAGCATTTTCCTGCATACTAAACGTGTGCGCATCTATGGACAGTGGGCGGGTCCTAATGTTTCTCATGCCGCAGCAGCAACAGAAAATCCTGGGGCAGGAGAAAACAGACACCATGAAACATCTATGAGGCAAAGAGCTGTGGGCTGTGTCTCCTGTGGTGGATCAGAGTTTATGAAGAGCTGGCCTGAGAGAGTGGTGAGGCTAAGAGGGCCTGAGATGGTGCAGGATACCACCTGTAGTCATTGTTCTGTTGATGGACTTGGCTGTTGCACTTTTGTATGTGTCTTCTGAGGCTCACAGCAGGCAGGAGGTTTCCAGAGTCTGGGACTCTCATTGTCTCTCTCTGTCCCTTCTAAGTAGGAGATTGTTGTCATGAGGCAGGTGTGTTTTCAATTTTGCCAGGTGACACCACACTGTTTTCCTAACTGTGCCATTTTGAGTGAGAACTCCTTTTGTTCCAGATACTCAACACACTTCATATTGGTATTGCCTGATTTATTTATTTAGTTAGTTTAGTTTTTTTTATTATTATTATTTGGCAATCTTTGGTGAGGAGAGGGTGGTAGTGAAATAGTATTTCATTGAGGTTTTATTTTGTATTTCCCTCATTATTAATGAGTTTCAGTATCTTTTCCTATATTGTTCCTTTTCTACAAAATGCTTACACAAAAATTGTGCCCATTTTTTCATTAGGATGTATATCTTTTCTTACTGACTTAGAACAGTTCTTTGAAAGTTATGAATATTAGTCCTGCAGTTGCATACCTTTCAAATATCTTCTCCCAGTTTGTAGCTTATCTTCTTACTTTCTTAACGGTAACCTCTGATGAGCAGACATTCTTCATTTTTATGGAGTGGAATTTATCATCCTTTAACTTCATAGTTTGTGAGGATTTTCTGTTCTGCTTAAAAAAAAAACCTTCCCTAGCTTGAAGTCATGAAAATATTCTTTTATATTGTCTTACACAAATCGTATAGTTTTTCTGTTCATATTTAAGCCACTGAAATTGATTTTGTGTGTGTGAGAGAGAGACAGAGAAAGAGAGAGATGTAGTGAAAAGAGAATTTCTTTTTTTTTTTCCATATGGATAATCAATTGTTTTAGCACCATTTACTGGATAATTTCTGCTTTCCTCTCTGCTCTGTGATATCCCTTCTCTCATGAACATGATTTTGTCCATTTTTTTATCCCTTAACCAATAGTACATTGCTTTAATTATTATAAACTTATAATAATCTTGATATCCTATAACCATGTGTCCCTGGCTTTGTTCTCGTTTTTACAGGAGTGTCTAAGCTATTCTTGACCCTCCACTCTTACATAATAGATTTTAAAATTAGCTCACCAAGTTCTACAAAGCACTTTATTAAGGAGATTGAAATTGTGTTGAATCTAAGGGCACCTGGGTGGCCCAGTCGGTTAAGCGTCCGACTTCCGGGTCAGGTCATGATCTCACAGTTTGGGAGTTCAAGCCCCACATTGGGCTCTGTGCTGACATCTCCGAGCCTGGAGCCTGCTTCAGATTCTGTGTTTTCCCCTCTCTCTATCCCTTCCCTGCTCACGCTCTGTGTCTCCCTGTCTCTCAATAATAAATAAACATTAAAAAAAAGGAAGAAATTGTGTTGAATCTGTAGATTAATATGGGAGAGCTGATACCTTTGTAATGTTAAGTCTTCTTATCTAAGAGCATGGAATATCTCTCCTTTTATTATTATCTTACAATAAAATTGCAGGCTTATTTCATTAAAGGGCTTACATATGTTGGACTTATCCCCAGCTACTTTATATTAATTGTGATCATGTAAATGACATTCTTATTACATTTTCTATGTAGAAAAATAATTGGTTTTATATCCCTTAGCTTTGCTGAAAAATCTTAATTCTGAAAATTCACTAGCAACTGTTTGGAGTTAAAATTTTTTTAATGTAAATAATTAAATTTTTTTCATTCATGAATAAAGAAAATTTGAGTTCTTATTTTTCAGTCTTTGTATGTTTTATTTTTTATATTTTCTTACTGTTCCTAGTAACCCATCCAGCATATTAAAGACAAATGGTGATTGAGCACATTCTTACCTTGTTACTGATCATAAAGGGAATGCTTTCATACTTTACTTGGGTATGATGCTTGTTTTACATTTTGCATGTTTTGTTTTTGTAAATGCCCTATACCAGGGTTTTCCTTTAAAGTTCCCTTCTATTCCTAAGAGTTTTAATCATTAATGAATATGGAAAGATAGCGTACACTTCTATATCTATTTAGATTACCAGCTGGTTTTTCTCTTTTAATTCATTAATGTAATAACTTGCCTTAATCAATTTTCAAATATTAAATCCTGAGATACATTCCTGAGATAAATCCAACTTGGTCATGACCGTTTTTCACACACTGCTGGATTCCATTTGCTAATATCTTATTTCAAATTATTGCATTCATATTCATATGCAAGAGTGGATCATTATTTTTTATCTCCTAGTTTCCTTGGCAAGTTTTGTAAGACTTTGTATGAAAATGAAGTTTGTCTTTTTTTTTAATATTTGATAGAACTCTCTGATAAAGCTAGAGAATGATATTTATGGAAAGATATTTGACTGCTGACTCAACTTTTTTATAGGTTATAATAGTAATGAGATTTCCGATCTTTTTTATATTAGTTTCGGTACCTTGTATGTTTCTAGAAACTTATCCATTTCATATAAAATTTCAAATTTATTGACATTATTCATAATATCCTCTTGTGTTTTTTCATGGCTATAGAAAATGTAATGATGTCCTCCTTTTGCTATCCTGATAGGATTGTGTCTTTTGCTTACTTCGTCAATCTTATTTTTTCTTGTTTTTCATTAGCTTTTTCAAAGGAGAAATTTTTTAGCTTTTATATTTTCTTTATGTTATTATCTTATGTTTTACATTTTCTTAATCTCTATTCTTCTCTGTTTTCTTGTATTTTCTTTGAGTTTATTTTTGTTTTCTTTTGCTAACTTCTTGAGATGGATTTAGCTCACTAATATTTAGCTTTTTTTTTCTTTTTCTAAAGTAAGCATTCTCATAAGATAAATTTACCTTTCAAATACTGATATTGCCATGTTGCCATATTCCACAGTTTTATTATGCAGTATTTTTATCATCTGGTAAAATGTTCCCTGATATTTATCATTTGATAAAAATATTTCTACTATGTAGCATTATTACTCCCTTGTCATGGGTTTTTTATAAGGATTTTTTTTTTTTAGTTTCCAAATACATGGAGATATTCTGATTGTTTTTTAAAATTGATTTTTAGCTTACTTCTCTATTGGGCTGAGAATATAATGTACATGCATTAGAATTCAGTATATAGTCAATACTTGCGTATGTTGTCCCTGTGCTTGAAAAGAAGGAATGTTTTATATTATAAATATATAACATGTTATATGTTACATATTGTCTTTATTTTAAAATGTTCCACATATGTCCATTAGGTCAAGTTTACTCATGTTTTCCATCATCTATATTCTTATTTATTTTATCTGCTTTTTCTATCAATTACCAAGCAAGATCCTTAAAATTTACCTGCTATTATTGTTGTTTACTTTCCTTATTATTCTTTATTATTCTGTCAACCTATTTTATATTTTGAAGTCATAATATTAAGTGCATAAAATTACAACTTGTTACCTCTTTCTGATGACTTTTAAACTCTTATCAATATGATATTACTCTTTTTCTTTGTAATACCTTCTGCCAAATAAGAAACTTTGTCCACTAGTATCCTGGAACTGACTCCTACTAACTTATAGGAGCCAATTACATACATCTTTTCACAAGTTAGTGCTTGGTAATGTCACGTCAGTGGCTTGAAATCAGCCATGAGAGAATATTAACACATGGAATTTGGCAAATGCTACAAATCAGGCCTTCTCATCTATCCCCAAGAACTGGTTATTAAATATTTACCAGCATAGCTCTGACTTCCTTCAATATTAATATAGCCATACCAACTTTCCTTTGGATAGTGTTAGCATGTTATTACTTTTTTCCACCCTTTTAATTTCAACTTCTCTATGTCTTTCCATTTAGATGTATCTCTGAAAACAGCATAGAGTGGGATATTTTTTTTAATGCAGTCTGACAATATCTGCCTTTAACAGGAGTATTTTGTCCATTTGCATTTAATGTGTGCCAAATATTACATGGAACATACTAATCCAAAACTGTGGTTTTTGAATTACTATCATACCCTTTTTAGGTTAGAAACCTAACACATATAGAGATTATCTGTCCAGGTTCAGGAAGTGACTCAAAAAAGCAGAATTATCTTACTATAACTTCAATCCCACAGGTACTCAAAACAAAGTTCATCTTTCCTCTCTACATGAAATAGGTCCTTGTGCCTCAGAAAGTTTAACAAGCAGAGATTTACAGCTGTTTCTGTTGATTGACTCTACTCCAATTCTGTTCTTGAGCAGTTAAAAATGTCACTTTTGTGTGGAAATATATGCACCAGTGCTATACATGCAATTCTCTCTCTACTCAGAACTTTCGTATACTCCAAGGTCAGGTCTGCATGAGAGCGCTAAAAATAGGAATAGTGTGTTTCATGGTTTGCAATATTAAAATCACAAGCAGCAAAAAAATTTAGAAAACAGAGATACTGAGCTAAATAGAACTAATTCTACTATGAATACTTTAGACATTGTAATATTCTAATAACTATGTTCCAAGTATATAGCACCCCTGGAAACACAAGGAGAAAGATATCCCATGGTCCAGCAACCCAGCACAGCTGGAACCAAAAGGAAAGTGGGGATTTGGCACATATCATTAATGTGTCTCATAAGGAAATCCACATTCCTGTTCCCTGATATTTTATAGGGCACCCCCAGCCTCTAGAGTTTGCTAACTCCTGAATTGGGGGGAATTTTTCTGTAAGCTCTTGGTAGGTCTCTATGAATTCCTGCCACTTGTCTTCTTCACCCACTTCCAAGCAGATCATGGCCTCAGTCTGCCTCTGGCTTATGAATTACCTGGTACTGTTCAAGTGTAACCCTTTGGTTTCCATGCCATTCAATATTTGCATCAAGCTGTGCTCAAGAAATGCTCTAAACTGCAATGTCCCATACATTTGTGAGGTACAATTGCAACTGGGCATCCACATATCAGACTTACTAGTAATATTCCATTATGTTTCTCTTGTCCATAACCTGTGTATTTATTTAAACTCTTGAAGGAGTTCTGGAACCTATGGAGATTGTGCCAAAAAGTATACATGATGCTTTAGAAATTGGGAAGCAGAAGAAAGGAAAAAAAGTTAGTAGAATTTAAGTTAATGGAGGGATGAGATGATTAAAAGTGGCTTAATGGAATTGGTCCCACATTTACATGGAAAGGGTAGCTGCCTACCCAGGATGATTTGAGGGGTACTAAAAAAATCCAGTTGTTAGAGAAAATGCGGGTTTCTTTTCAGCTGAAAACAAGCCTCAGCTAGGCTGGCGAGCAACTTGAACATACTTGTTCTCACCTCAGTTTCACATTCTGTTTACATGACAGTAGCACTAAACCAACTCCCTTCACCATTTGTTCAAAGTAATATACTTTGCAGTTAACCACAGCTTCTAGAAATATCCTACTTTTCTTAACTTTCAAGACTGGCTTATTTGGGGGAAAAAGGATTTTGCTGATTTTGCTTATGTATTCATATGAAAATCACTTATAGTTCTTAACATTTTAAACTTTCCTGCTAAAAGTCTCAAGTAAATTTAGCCCTCTCTACAGTAGCAATGTGTTCATCTTGTAGTTCCCACAATCTGTGACCCAATACCATGTACCTTGAGAACACTTGAGAGTCAAGGGCATGCGTGTGGTTCTGGAATTACAGTAGGGACAGTGCCCTTGAACTGGTAGTGGCTGTGTGTGGACCTCAGCCAGTGTCCATTATAAACCGATGCCCTGCTTTAGATGAAAGCAGCTGTGTTCTGAGACCTTCACACCACACACTATGACAAGTACTTCCATTGTGTTTCTCTCCTCTCCCAGGACAGAGACGCCAGTCATTTTTGACACCCCTCCCCTTCTCAATATGCCGTTCTATCTCTCCCCACAAGGGGTGGAGGAGTTAGATCAGGAAAGTTTATGCAAGATTAAATAATTATTTTTGAAAATTTCCAGTCATTGATTTGGTCCTGAAATGTTATCTACTTTCTCTCTGTGGAATTCTGTTCTTCAAATGGAGATTTTTGTTCTATAGGAATTCCAGTAATTTTTGTCTCTACTTCTGTTAATTCATTCATTAAGGCATTCTGGCCTTCTCCCTTAGGAAACATAATGGGTTCGCTAAGTGCTTATACCAGTGACTGTTGCTTTCATAACAATGCTGCCGGAAAAGCCCCATTCTCCTTTTCCTGTTGTCTGTTTTATCATCACAATATGTGTACAGTAATACTATATTGTAAACCTGCAGGGTTAGATGGCTGGAAAATATCCTTCTGGAAAAGAGTTTGATAAGGAGTGGTCCAAACGGGTTGATAAGGATCCACTTGAATATATAACCAAGAAAGAGACTGATTGGTGGGCAAAACTGAGCCTTACTTAAAATGAAAACTTCATAAGCAGCTTACAGCTGGAGGCCAACTTTGGTACAGAAAGGAAAAAAAATAAACTCTGCAGATATGACAGGGAGGTGAAGTGAACTATCATGGCTTCCAGGACGCCAGTCAACATCAAGGCCACATGGCCACCAGCCTACAACCTAAAGTGGAAAAAATACTTTTGACTGAAGGGCTAGCTTTCACATTAGCATGTAGATATGCTTAGTCAATATAATTTTAAAACAGTATATGAGGAATCAAAAGCCTAGTATTTGTGACCTGCCACTTCACCCTTGGACATAGTTGATTTTTCCTTAGAATAAATTAATGTTTTAATTTAGTATTTGAATCTAGTGGTCATTTCATTAATTTCCTTTTCTATATATTTGGAAATTTCTAAACTTGCCATAGCTATACTGGATTGCAGGATTTGGGTTAGCTCCAGGATAGAGTGGCTAAAGGAAAAAAAAAAAGATCCTCCCAATGTAAACTTTTTTTTAATTTTATTTTTTAAATTTACATCCAAATTAGTTAGCATATAGTGCAACAATGATTTCAAGAGTAGATCCCTTAATGTCCCTTACCCCTTTAGCCCATCCCCCCTCACACAACCCCTCCAGTAACCCTGTTTGTTCTCCATATTTAAGAGCCTCTTATGTTTTGTCTGCCTCCCTGTTTTTATATTATTTTTGCTTCTCTTCTTATGTTCATCTGTTCTGTGTCTTAAAGTCCTCATATGAGTGAAGTCATAATGATGTTTATCTTTCTCTGACTGACTAATTTCGCTTAGCATAATACCCTCTAGCTCCATCCATGTAGTTGCAAATGACAAGATTTCATTCTTTTTGATTGCCTAGTAATACTCCATATACACACACACACCACATTTCTTTATACATTGATCCATCAGTGGACATTTGGGCTCTTTTGATACTTTGGCTAATGTTGATTAGCATTAGTGCTGCTAGAAACATTGGGGTGCATGTGTCCCTTCGAAACAGCATACCTGGGGCGCCTGGGTGGCGCAGTCGGTTAAGCGTCCGACTTCAGCCAGGTCACGATCTCGCGATTCGGGAGTTCGAGCCCCGCGTCGGGCTCTGGGCTGATGGCTCAGAGCCTGGAGCCTGTTTCCGATTCTGTGTCTCCCTCTCTCTCTGCCCCTCCCCCGTTCATGCTCTGTCTCTCTCTGTCCCAAAAATAAATAAACGTTGAAAAAAAAAATTTAAAAAAAAATAATAAAAAAAAGAAACAGCATACCTGTATACCTTGGATAAATACCTAGTAGGGCAATTGCTAGGTCATAGGGTAGTTCTATTTTTAATTTTTTGAGGAACCTCCATACTGTTTTCCAGAGGGGCTGCACCAGCTTGCATTCCCACCAGCAATGCAAAAGAGATCCTCTTTCTCCACATCCTGGCCAACATCTGTTGTTGCCTGAGTTAATAATGTTAGCCATTCTGACAGGTGGTATCTCATTGTGGTTTTGATTTGTAGTTCCCTGATGATGAGTGATGTTGAGCATTTTTTCACGTGTCAGTTGGCCATCTGGATGTCTTCTTTGGAGAGCTGTCTATTCATGTCTTTGGTCCATTTCTTCATTGGATTATTTGTTTTTTGGGTGTTGAGTTTGATAGGTTATTTATAGATTTTTGGACACCAATCCTTTATCTGATACGTCGTTTGCAAATATCTTCTCCCGTTCTGTCAGTTGCCTTTTAGTTTTGCTGATTGTTTCCTTCGCTGTGCAGAAGCTTTTTATTTTGATGAGGTCCCAATAGTTCATTTTTGCTTTTGTTTCCCTTGCCTCCGGAAACGTGTTGAGTAAGAAGTTGCTGTGGCCAAGATCAAAGGGGTTTCTGCCTGCTTTCTCCTTGAGGATTTTGATGGCTTCCCATCTTACATTTAGGTCTTTCATCCATTTTGAGTTTATTTTTGTGTATGGTGTAAGAAATTGGTCCAGGTTCATTCTTCTGCATGTTGCTGTCCAGTTTTCCCAGCACCACTTGCTGAAGAGACTATCTTCATTCCATTGGATATTCTTTCTTGCTTTGTCAAAGATTAATTGGCCATACATTTGTGGGTCTATTTCTGAGTTCTGTATTCTGTTCCATTGATCAGAGTGTCTGTTTTTGTGCCAGTACCATACTGTCTTGTTGATTATCGCTTTGTAATACAGCTTGACAGGGATTGTGATACTTCAGCTTTGGTTTTCTTTTTCAAGATTGCTTTGGCTTTCTTTTTCAAGATTGCTTTGGCTATTCGGGGTCTTTCCTGGTTCCATACAAATTTTAGGATTATTTGTTCTAGTTCTGTGAAGAATGCTGGTGTTATTTTGATAGGGATTGCATTGAATATGTAGATTGCTTTGGGTAGTATTGACATTTTGCATTGAATATGTAGATTGCTTTGGGTAGTATTGACATTTTAACAATATTTTTTCTTCCTATCCAGAAGCATGGAATCTTTCCCAGTTTTTTGTGTCGTTTTCATTTTCTTTCATAAGCTTTATATAGTTTTCAGTGTATAGATTTTTCACCTCTTTGGTTAGATTTATTCCTAGGTATTTTATGGTTTTTGGTGCAATTGTAAATGGGATTGATTCCTTGATTTCTCTTTCTGTTGCTTCATTGTTGGTATATAGAAATGCAACTGATTTCTGTGCATTGATTTTATATCCTGCAACTTTGCTGAATTCATGAATCAGTTCTAGCAGTTTTTTGGTGGAATCTTTAAGGTTTTCCATATAGAGTATCATGTCATCTGCAAAGAGTGAAAGTTTGACCTCCTCCTGGCCGATTTGGATGCCTTTTATTTCTTTGCAGAGGCTAAGACTTCCAATACTATGTTGAATAACAGTGGCAAGAGTGGACATCCCTGTCTTGTTCCTGACCTTAAGGGGAAAGCTCTCAGTTTTTCCCCAATTTAAACTTTTGGTGTCAACCACTTTTCTTAGCCTGCTGAAGGAGCCCTGCCCATGGACACCCACCTAAATATTTCCTGCCCACCTAAATATTTCCTGCCACACCTTTCATGAGAACCTCCCAACTCATTGTGAGCCCATCCCACCATGCTGCCTCAGCCCTTCCTCAAATGGTCTCTTTTGCTGAGAAATCACCACTCTCACCATCACTCCCATCAACAAATGTACTCAACATGTATAATCCCAAACTCAAAGAAGTGATAATAGCAGTTGATTTTCCAACATTCCCTTTTCAGTATACATTATGTGTTAGATAGCGACACCATCTGGTGAGGTGACACGTTAGCATGTTGAATACACCAGGCTCTATGAGCACACATTGCAAGCCTCTAAAAAATAAAAAAAAAATTTAAAAAAAATAGAGGAAAAAAGAGAATGAAGGGAGGAAATGTTGGTACTTTTATGTGTGGTATCAGAGGAATCTTCACCCATATAGGACCTTACTTTGTTTTAGGAAAAGCAGTAAAGCCAGATCTTTCAACGACTTTTGCTGTGGAATGGAAAAAAAAAAAAAAAATGGATCAATAGCTAGAAGGGAAATGGCATCAAGAGAATCCTTTAAGTAGAAGGAAAAGTAATAGCATGTTTGTAGGCTGATAGGAGTAATCCAGCATGAAGAAGGGAAATACCAACATAGGCAAGTGATAGAAGAGTTTCTGGAAGAATGTCCTCAAGAGGTGTAAAAGGATGGGATACAGACAGTACACAAGTAAAGGAATTGGCCTTGAATAGGAATAGACTGCTCATCAAATAGTCACAGGAAGGAAAGCAGAGTATGTGAATGCAGATGCAGTCAGTGAGCAGATGCAATACTGGGCATTGATAAAGTTCTCTTCTTGCTCCCCTCATTCTTAGGAAAATGTGGAACCAGGTCATCAGCTAAAAGTGAGAATTGGCCAGAAGTGCAGGAAATCTGAGAAAAGTTGTATGTGGTTCTCCTGGAGAGTGAGAAACTCAGTGGACCAGGGAAACATAGTGTGATGCTACTTATGGATCATAAATTTAACATGAGTCTGGGGGCACCTGAGTGGCTCAGTTGGTTAAGAATCTGACTGTTGCTTTTGGCTCAGATCATGATCTCACGGTTCATGAGTCCCAGCCCCATGTCAGATTTCATGCTTACAGCACAGAGCCTGCTTGGAATTCTCTCTCTCTCTCTCTCTCTCTGCCCCTCCCCTGCTCACTCTCTCTCTCTCAAAATAAATAAACTTTAAAAAAAATTGTTAAGTGAGTCCAAATGGTTATTTTTCTCCATCCACGTTCAGCTACAAGGGTACAAAGTGAGGAGTAGGAAGAGGGCTGAATATAACATAAAGTTTTACCTATCAAGCACAATTATTCAGGGGCAAGGGAATTGACAACTTGTCATCCTAAAGAGCCAAGCAATATTAATATTCTTCCACATTGACACCCATGGTCTTAATTGTTTCTATTTATTATTATTTATTTACTCTTGGATAAATTGCAAGTACCTGGGAATGCTGACTTTACTAAAATACACTTTATGCATAACCCGTCTCCTTTCTGTTCTTTTGAGTTTCATTCACAGAGGAATTTTTTATTTATCTTTTCACTTAGGATATTATCTTTAATAAGATGACTGTGCTCAAAATCTCTGATATTAGACACTGTAGCAGGGAGAAGAAATTTAAAAGGGAGGTTGCAATAATGTAGGTGGACAGGACAAATGAAATACAAGAGAACAATAAATGAATTCTGAATATGGGGTCTGAGAAAGCTTAGTGGAAAAGGAAAGAAAGCTTAGAAACTGGCCCATGAAGGAAGAAGGAAAAGAAGGGCCTGCGATATGAGGGAACAGACAAATAGGAGATGAGCACTGAAGGGTGGAAGTACAGGAAGTCTTCCAGGATGAGCATAGTCTTGTCTAAGGACTAAGGAGAAGTGTCACGAAAGAACATGTTTAGAAGGAAAAGTAATACCAGGGAGTGAAATGCACAGACTGTTGAATAAAGGAGTTTTTATTGAGCACTTACCCTGTGCATAATGCTGTTTTAAGTGCTGCCCAGGTGGTAACTCATTTACTAATATCACAGAAGACCTGGAGGAGAGGCACCACCACTCCCCATTCTACAGGTGAGGAAACTCAGGCACAGACAGGTCAAGTGCTTCCAACTGTATAGCTAGTGAGTCACACAGCAAGGGCCCTGTGTACCACCGGTGTTATCAAAACATTTTGAATAAACAAGCAACATATAATTTCGGTTGCTACTACATTTTTCTTTCGTAAATAATGAACATATTTAAATTAAATTTAGAAAGTAAGCAATGAATATTAGCTGTCTCTCATGTGTATTTAGAAGCCCTGAATATTCAAATATATTAATTTCCATTTTTTCTTTTCCTCATTCAATGAGATGACTGTTTCCAAAAACTATTGGCTTAGACTGTTTTCCTGGTGATTAATCTACAATATAATATAGTACAATTGTATTTATTTTTGTCCAAATTCTTATTATATTGTATTCTGGAAAAGATACAGAGTTTTTGTTTGTTTTTTTCTGAAACCACTTTGCCCTTCTTTTTCTTTGTAACTCTGAACTTCACCCAGAAATAGTTGTTGATGGCAGCCAATTCATCAACATACAGGTTATACTCATGTTTTGTCACGGATTTTCTGCCTGAAAAAATTTTCTAATCTTTTATTAAATATGCTTCCTTTTTATAGCAGGTCATTCAACTATCAATTCATTCTCGTTAAACTTTTACCTATTCTTTCTAAATACTTATATAAATTAAAAATATCAGACACATGAAAATACATCCAGAGAATCAAAGTTCAGTTCAATTTCAACATTACTATTTATGCAACATGGAGGACAGCATCTAACGTGATCTCATTGCTTTACCAAAGAGTGCTTTCATTAGCACCAATAAATATCAGCTCTTTTTACCTCATTGAAATCTGTAACATTCCATGTTTCAATCTTTAAATTTTGGGTTTATTTTACTTGAATTCCTTGGGAAAGACACAGACTTTGTAAGTGTGGCCTCTTCTATAAATATTTTTGAACACAGGTAACCCTTAGTCTGTGTTCTCAGAGACTTTGCCTACCTCTTTTCTAGTGATGACTTAGGGTCAAGACAGGCAGAAGATTCTGATCCTTGCCCAAGTGATAGTATCATCACAAATGATCCCCTGTGGTCATTTCTATGTGTCTAGAGGAACACAGGCTGAAGTGTCTATTACTCATGTGAGAAAGGACACCAGAGAAAGGTGGAAGATGGTTAACCTAAAGTAGAGAAATGCATAGCATAGAGGAAATATGAGGCACTGTCAACTTGACCTTTGCTATTCCAGAGGGCAGAGATAGGACTACTGTGCAGAAGCTACTGGAAGGTAATTTTCAACACAAAGAATTAACTAAGTAGAGATTTTTAAAGTGAAACAAAGTGCTTCGTAGATGAGGGAGACAATCATTTGTAGGATATTTGCCATGGGTCTCCCTTACCAAGGAGATATTAAAAATTCAGTGACCATATAATGTATTTTCCAAACAGGGATACATTTGAGAATGAAGGGATAGCTCCAAATAAACCAGGATATCCCAAGCAAACCAAGTCTCACTTCACCCTAATTCACCCTCATTGTTGATCACTGGCTATGTGTATTTGACATGTGAAGAATAGGGAAGATTGATCCCAGTGGGGAAAAAGGAACAGGTCAGAGCTCATGGGATTCTGGGACACAGAGCAAATCTGGAACTTTTTCACCTCCTTCTAATCCTATCCTGGTAGAATGAAGTCCAAAGACCTGGATCAAGCAGTCCTATGTGAGCAAGCCTGGATATGAGCAAAGTGTTAAGATCCAGAAGAATCCAAGTAGGAACAATTCCAGGACAGGGGCACTGTTCCCAGAGCCAGGGTGGAGTAAATACTATTCCCAAAGCAAATTATTCAGCGGGTTCTAACAGCATAACATTAAAAAGCAAGAACAGGTGGCACCTGGGTGGCTCAGTCGGTTAAACATCCCACGCTTGATTTCGGCTCAGGCCGTGAGCTCATGGTTTGTGAATCAAGCCCCACATCAGGCTCTGCGCTGACAGCACAGAGCCTGCTTGGGATTTTTTCTCTCCCTCTCTCTCTGCCCTTCCCCTGCCCACTCTCCATCTCTCTCTCTCTTAAAATAAATAAATAAACATTTTTAAAAAACAAAGTAAGAACCAGACCAACCCCAAAGGGCAGCATATTGTAGGGGTGACAAAGTGGAAACCAGGACCAACATTACAGGCAGGCACTGTGAGAAGATGTGCAGGATGAATGAAGAGTACAGTTTCCCAAAGCATGGTCTGTGCTTACCATACTGGATAGACTTAGAATTATCTAATGACCCACATTTTTTTTTTCTAATCTTAGTGGCAAATGAATTGTAATTACAAAAACTTTTTTCTGTGACCTACACTGAAATCTGTGAGTGTGTGAAAGGTTATTAGAAATTAACATTCCTAAACTAAAATTCCCATTTTACCAGCTTCAGTGAGCACTGTATACTCAGCTCCTGTCTCCTTCTTGCACTTGCCAGTGTTCAGTGGGCACCTTCCACTCAGCCATGCAGCCAGTCTAACTCAAGGAAAATGGCCTCCACCTCCTCCACAGTTAGAACGAGCCACTCAGGGTAATTTCAGTCCCCTACTCTGTGATCACTCAACTCAAGCCAATAGCACTGGTATGTCCCTTGGCAACTGGTATTGGTCCAGGCATGTGGCATAAGTCAGCCACACTGTAGGGAAAGGTTATTTTCCAAAATGAACAAGGGCAAGCATGTTTAATTCAGTGGAAGCCAGCCTACAGATATAATCACCGCGTGAGGGGACTGAACAAAGAGAGTGAGACAGTGGCAGAAAGGCAGAGTCAGAGCTTTGTTTTCACCAGGCATTCCTCACCATTAGCTTTCCTTTCTATGTGATAATAACTTCCTTATTGTTTAAGCCATTTTGACATGGGTTGTCTTGACTTGTCCCCTGAAAATGCTCTTACAGATCCTTAGAGCAGTGGTTTCCCAAACCTGCATGCATATTAGAATCACCTAGAGACCTTCAAAAGTTGCTGATGCCTGCATTCTACTCAGAGATGATGATTTATTGGTTAGATGTGTGGCTGGGTGAGCAAATTAATCCATAAGCTCCCTTTCTTCCTGGAGATTCCTGGGAATTTATCACTGTCCAAGATTGACAGAGTACTCTAAGATGCCTCAAAATGACAGGGGCGCCTGGGTGGCGCAGTCGGTTAAGCATCCGACTTCAGCCAGGTCACGATCTCGCGGTCCGGGAGTTGGAGCCCCGCGTCAGGCTCTGGGCTGATGGCTCAGAGCCTGGAGCCTGTTTCCGATTCTGTGTCTCCCTCTCTCTCTGCCCCTCCCCCGTTCATGCTCTGTCTCTCTCTGTCCCAAAAATAAAAAAAAAATAAAAAAATAAAAAAAAAATGACAGAGAATATGTGTTCCCACAGGACTCAGTCCATTCCCTGTAATGAAGGAGGGACTTTTATGCTTTGTGGCAAGATTTGAGTTCCTCCGCAGCTGCCCTACTTGGATTTCTGCTTGATTCCGTTGTCTATGCCAGAAGATTAGAGTTTGAGATGCTTCTTTAGTAAAATGGGAATAGAAGTCTCAGTAAGCCACATGGTTAGGGTCTCAAGGGGCCATAGTGAGCGGTCCCAACTGTTCATCAATTATTCCTTTCTTAAGTGGAAGACATGAAAGGAAAGAGGTGGAGTGGGAGAGAGGTAACTGAGATCTGACCCCTATTAACATGCTCCAACACCTCCAAGCCTCAGTACCCTACTGTGTGATAAACCCAGAAACATATAATCTGTTTCATCAACACAGTAGAGTTTTGTGAAATAATATGACACCTAGGAAAAAAATCCGAAGTAAGAAAGGACTCCGTGAATGTAAGTTATTGTTACAAGAGGTCCAGAGAGTTAAAAATGAAGTGTAGACCTTACCCTAACAGACACAGCGGTGCCAGCAGGATGAAATGGCTCAGGGAGTTAAATCCTCTGCCAACCTGATCTCTTCATACTCCCTTTCATTCCTCTCACCTCTCTCCATAAAATATCAAACTTGCTCTGTAAAGTTGACTCTAAGATGTGTCCTTGCCCCAACTCACTTTCCACCAGATTGCTACCAGATTGCCACCCTCTGAGCCCCGCCCACAGAAATCCTAGTGCTGCCATTCACAGGCGGAAAGGTTGTTTGTTGCATTTCTCCCCCCTAGGTTTTTAGAAGCTCTCCACTTCCTCATCCAGAGTGTACCTCTGGGTACCACAATGTGCTATCTTTCCCCACTTGAATTATAATGTCTATCAAAAGAGGCATCTCTCAGGAGGCTTGAGTGCTAAGTGGGGAGTGATTTTTAGAGATGTGTGGGAAATGGTTTCAATATTTGGCAGTTCCTAAAGGCAAGATGATTTGAGATGTTGTTTTTTTTTTTTTTAAATACACTTGATCGGCTCATTATGCTATTCCCTTATTTACGAAAATGCCTTGTCACTGGAATTCGGCAGTTGCTCCAAAGTAGAACTTGAATAAACCAGAAGATTATAACTTTTAGTTTGTTCCATTCATTTATCATATGTTTCACATATATCAATGTATATATTCACCAGGAATCAATTTTTCTTTTACAGATCTCTCCATTAAAACATACCATTCTGAAACTAAAGATGTAGACAATGCCCCAAGAATCAAAACAACTGAAAGTACTACAAAAATGTACCAAGTGTCAACCATGAAACGAATATTCGATTTGGCCAAGCATCGACCCAAAAGATCAACATTTTTCCCAGCCGGGGTTAAAGTCTGTCCACAGGAATCCATGAAACAGATTTTAGCCAGTCTTCAAGCTTATTATAGATTGAGAGGTAAGGAAAGAGATGAAACCTGTTTAGCCTCTCATTCTTTTTATCCCTTCCTTTTCATTCAGTCATACATTGTCTTTAGCCCAAAACTTCCAGAGTCTCTCATTTAGTCACAAGAGTTACAGAAATCAGTCAAGTGATTACCTGAGAGTAATGAATAGTAAACACTCAAAACTATGGTAGATGTCTGCTCTTATGTTTAAAATGATGTCTTGTGCAACCCAGAACTATTAAGGCATTTAATGAGTCACCAGGGGGCCTTGGCCTCTGGGTATTACCACTTTGTTTTATTTTTGCCAAAGCCCAATATTGAATTTTAATGTTATCATTGTTAAGTAAGAAGCACAGAATGATTGCAACGTCAGGAATCTGAGCAAGTTGATTTATGACTTAGGATTTCATTTTTCAAAAGCAACATTACAATCCAGATGCTCTCTCCTTTCTTGTTGAGTTTAAGTTGTTTATTGCTGACCCAGCAAAAAGTGCTGAAGTTTGGAAACCTGGAGGCACATCCAAAGTGCACAGGAGTCACAAATTAACAGTGGTTACTGAGATATAATGCAGGGATGTTATCAGGATTTACAACACAATGACTGTGATTTCCAGCAGAGTTAAAGTACAGTTTTCACCCCAAGACAGCATAACAGAATTCTTGGGGCTTTCTCAGAAATCATGATGGACTTCAAGCATACCACAGCCATCAGTGGCTATCCTTGTCATTCACTTACTACAGATGAAAAAGTCCCCATGGCTTCTTCTTTAAATGAAAAACAGAACACAAAAAAGAACCTTTAGTAGATACCATTAAATCCCCCAGGTTGCTCCAAATAGTGCCAAAATATCTAACTGAAACCTAAATGCAATTCATCTTCCATGTGAAAGTTGAGGAGGTTTTCTGATGTCCACCTTCATTCATCACATTAGATAATTGTTTCCATTCCTAAAAAGCACAGTCAATCTGCTCTATTTCAAGCCCATTAACTAGTGCATGCTGGTTCAATTCTAGCCTGTGATGTATTACAAATTATGACAACAGAGAACCCATTTCATGATACTAACATCCTACAAAATTCTTGAGTATTTACATCTGTAAAATGTACAAAGATTGAGTTAGTCTGGGGAGTTTTTACTGGGTTTTGGAGGTATAACTGTCTCAAAAATATCAAGCCTTATGTTCCTCATATGTCTTATTTTATGTGGAACAGATATTTGCTTTCTGACAGAAGCCATACCCACAGAGAAATGACAAGTACTGGATCACAGTCAGAAGGAGAACTCTAATTATAGGAAACAAAGTGCACTATATTATTATGCTTAGGTCCTAGCATAGCACCTCTGCATAGCAGTTTCTGAGTAAACGCTTATTGATGGACACAGGAAGCAAATAGGCCATTGGGCATGCGAAGAAAAGACAATCATGTATAAACCATTCATTTTGAATGTGTTTACACATTGATCAGATAATGGCACTGGTATATTTCATGTTATTTGTTCATGGATGGAAGTAAAATACATAGTATATGCATCACATTGAATATGAACACAATACTGCTATTTTAAGGTAACTTCTAATTCTTTATGACATTCACAAATAGGATTCATCGCAGGTATTTAGAAAATAGGCTACTTATTGCTATAACCAAGTTTTTAACTCTGAATTGTATCCCTAACTCTTTGTTCTTGATTAGGTTTGCCATTTGCATTTTTGCTTTCCTGGATGAAACAAACCACTGTTTTTCTCCCCGTGGCAACAGCAGTCCATTATCTTTATGGCTGCCCCTGGGTGGTATGAAATTTTACTATTCATCAGCATGGGTTCTTCAGTCTAACAAATTGGTTCACAAAGAAACAAGAAATAAGACCTAGCTACAACGTGGTATTCCTTTGACAGAGTTACCCACTTACCATTTTTGTTGCTGCTTTTACAAAATTATCTTTTGACGTCTTTCAAACGTAGGAGAGAAAGCTTCCACATTCATCAAATCAAATGAAATATTGAGATATTTGTTTTTCCAATACTTAAAGCACCACAAATGAATGTGTTCTGAGCCTCATGGTAGAATCATAAACATGCTCATCCCAAAGCACAAATGCAAGACCGCAAGTGTTTCTGGTAGTCCCCCAGGGGAACCCTGGGCTCCTACCCAGGCAAACTCCCTGCTTTTGATTTCCTCCCTTCAAACCGCCTACCCCTCTCTGTATCTCCCTCTTCCCCCTCTCCATCCTCTGCCTCCCCGTCTTCCTCTTCCCTTTACACCTCCCTGTCCCCATTATCCTCCTCCGCCTCTTCCTCTTCCTTCCCTTCTTCTTCCTTTTCTTCTTCTTTCTCTTCTTCTCTCTCTACCTCTCCCAACCACAAAAGCTAGATCTTCCTTCCACATTAATTTATGCCTTAGAGAAAGTTTAAGATAGAATCTTAGTTCTTCCTTCTCCATTTGTCATCCATAGATCAGCCATATCACAAGCATCTGGCTACTTGTTAGAAATACAGACCTACTTTCACCCCACCATATCCACGTCCAGAATCTGTATTTTAATAAGATTCCCAGGTAATTCATTTTCACTCTAAAGTTTTAGAAGCACTGGTCTAGAGAATATCTAGCCAACACCCCCATTGTACACATTTGAAAAGTGAGGTGACATGCTCAGTCAGAGCCATCATTGGTGGCAGAGCAAAGTTAGAACCCAGCATTGACTCCTACTCCAGTGTGTTATCTCTCCATCTAATGCATACCCAACCCTGTGGTGGACGTTTTTACATACCATTGGTCTAACCTGATCTTTCCAAATGTAAATAATTATCCCAGGGCATGCCTGGCCTCCAGGACACATGTTCCCTAGGGTTCTTCCCACATTGCCAAACAGCCTACCATATGCGATTCAAGAGAAAGACTGAGACTCTGTGGCCAGATTTCAGGCATTGGCCAGCCACTGTGGGAAGGCTAGGGAGGCAAGGTTCTGGATTTGCCTAGAATCCCTTTGGAAATCTCTTCTGGTAGATTCATGGAAGGATGATGCAGTAAGTTAAATAACTTAACAACTAAGTTAAAGGGTTAGAAAAATCCAGCTTTCAGAAGTTTTCAGACTCCTCCCAGCCCTGAGATCCTTAAATGCTTCAACTTTCAAGGGGTTCTTCTTATGCTCCCTTGGTAAGGATAAGGGGCTTTCCTGGTAGGGCATGCACTGTGCTCCTGTTCTCCCAGTCACAGAAGGATTCTGCACCTCCTACTTTGTGCTTAAACTTCCAAGAGGCCAGAAAAATGACATCAAAGCAGTCACAAAAAAACCCTGCTCCTCAAAAAGTCTAAAGAAAAGCTACTGGTCCCTGTTTCATCCTTAACTTTTTAATTACTATAAACTACAATGCCTCAGGGAAATTATTTTTTTTCTTTTTTAGTTCAAGTTTTTATTTAAACTACAATTAGTTAGTATATGATGTGATATTAGTTTCAGGAGCAGAATTTAGTGATTCATCACTTACATATAACACCCAGTACTCATCACAACAAGTATTCTCCTTAATACCCATCATCCATTTAACCCATCCCCCACCCACCTCCCCTCCAGCAAATTTCGATTTGTTCTCTATGATTAAGAGTTTGTTGGGGCACCTGGGTGGTTCAGTCAGTTAAGCATCTGACTTCTGCTCTTATGGTTCCTGGGTTCGAGCCCCACATTGGGCTCTGTGCTGATAGCTCAAAGCCTGGAGCCTGCTTCAGACTCTATGTCTCCCTCTCTCTCTGCCCCTCCCCAGCTAGCACTCTGTTGCACTCTCTCTCTCACTCAAAAATAAGTGAAACATTAAAAAAATTTTTTTAAAGAGTTTGTTTTATGGTTTCCTTCTCTGTCTTTTTTTCCATATGTTCACCTGTTTCATTTCTTAAATTCCACATATGAACGAAATCATATGGTATTTGTCCTTCTCTGACTTAATTTCACTTAGCATAATACACTCTAGCTCCATCCACATCATTGCAAATGGCAAGATCTCATTCTTTTTTATGACTGAGTAATATTCCAGTACATATTTCTTAACTAGATTTGTTTTTTGGGTGTTGAGTTTGCTAAGTTCTTTATAGATTTTGGATACTAACCCTTTTTCAGATATATCATTTGCAAATATATTCTCCCATCCTGTCAGTTGCCTTTTAGTTTTGCTGGTTGTTTCCTTCTTTTTATCTTGATGAGGTCCCAATAGTTCATTTTTGCTTTTAGTTCCCTTGCCTCTGGAGACATGTCTAGTAAGAAGTTGCTATGGCCAAAGTCAAAGAGGTTGCTGCCTATTTTCTTCTCTAGGATTTTGGTGGTTTCCTGTCTCACATTTAGGTCTTTCATCAATTTTGAGTTTATCTTTGTGTATGGTGTACGCAAATGGTCCAGATTCATTTTTCTGCATGTTGCTGTCCAGTTTTCCTGACACCATTTGCTGAAGAGACAGTCATTCCATTGGATATTCTTTCCTGTTTTGTCAATTAGTACTATAGACTTTGTAACAATATTTGTTCTAATAATCCATGCAAGTCTTTCCATTTCTTTGTGTCATCTTCAATTTCTTTCATAAGTGTTTTCTAGTTTTCAGAGTACAAATTTATTACCTCTTTGGTTAGTTTATTCCTAGATATCTTATGGTTTGGGGTACAGTTATAAATGGGATTGATTCTTTATCTTTCTGCTGCTTCATTATTGGTGTATAGAAATTCAACAGATTTCTGTACATTGATTTTGTATCCTGTGACTTTACTGAATTTGTGTATCAGTTCTAGCAATTTTTTGGTAGAGTCTTTTGGATTTTCTACATGTCCTCTGCAAATAGTGAAAGTTTTACTTCTTCCTTGCCAATTGGGATGCCTTTTATTTATTTTTATTGTCTGGTTGCTGAGGCTAGGACTTCCAGTACTACGTTAAATAACAGTGATGAGAGTCAACATCCCTGTCTTGTTCCTGACCAAGGAGGAAAAGCTGTCAGTTTTTCCCTATTGAGGATTATACTAACTGTGGTCCTTTCATGTATGGCCTTTATAATGTTAATGTATGTTCCCTCTATCCGTACTTTATTGAGGGTTTTTATCAAGAATAGATGCTGTATTTTGCCAAATGCTTTTTCTGTATCTATTGAGAGGATCATATGTATTTATTAATGTGGTGTATCACATTGATTGATTTGCAAATATTGAACCACCCTTGTAACCAAGGAATAAATCCCACTTGATTGTGGTGAATGTTTCTTTTAATGTACTGTTGAATTTGATTTGCTAATATTTTATTGACAATTTTTGCATCCGTGTTCATTGGGGATAGTGACCTGTAGATCTTTTTTTTAGTGGGGTCTTTGTCTGGTTTTGGAATTAAGGTAATGCTGACCTTGTAGAATGAGTTGGGAAGTTTTCCTTCCATTTCTGTTTTTTGGAACAGTTTGAAAAGAATTAACTCTTCTTTAAATGTTTGGTAGAATTCTCCTGGGAAGCTCTCTAGCCCTGGACTTCTGTTTGTTGGGAGATTTTTGATTACTGACTCCATTTCTTTGCTGGTTATTGGTCTTTTCAAGTTTTCCATTTCTTCCTGTTTCAGTTTTAGTAGTTCATATGTTTCTAGGAATTTGTCCATTTCTTCCAGATTGCCCAATTTGTTGGCATATAATTTTTTTATAATATTCTCTTATAGCTTTTTATATTTTTGTGGTGTTGACTGTGATCTCTCCTCTCCGGGAAATAATTCCTTAAACAGCTTCAGGTATTTGTGCTTCAAGTAGAAAGTTCTCTCAGAGCCTTTGTGAAAAGTGATATTATCAGTGAAAGTCACCAACACTAAGACCCGAAAGGCACCGCTAGTTGATTTTATATACATGGAAATCCTCTATCTCTGGCAATTAAATGTGTTTTGAACTAAATTAGCAGGTGCATTGGGTAGAGATGGAAGGTCAGTTTAACACTTCCAAAAGAGAGTGTGGAGTAAACAGATGAGAAGGGTAGCAAGGACAACTGGTTTGCTTGGACTGGACACACCACTCTTAAGGTTTGGGCAAGTCTCAAAATATTCAAGTGTTGTTTCCTTTTTGCGTGATATGTAGACTCTTGAGTAGAGGTGAAGATCAAAAGACTGCATGATGGCTGGTATTGGGAGAGGCATTACAACCCTCCAATCCTTGCCTGACAGGAGAGAGAGATAACATTCACAAACGTGGGTTCTCCTGGTGAGGCTATTGGCTTGCTCTCCAGGTGTGCTGACCCCTGTCACTTCCCCAGATGTGAAAAACTCAATGACACACTTGGGTTGGTGGGGACAGCACCCACTCCTGGCTTTGTGGGTTCTGGTGAGGTTGCTGCTGGTAGATGATCTGAGCTTCTTTTGGTCAGGAATTCTCTTTGCCTCTTAAAACAGAAAGTTAAGAAAACTCCAGACATATAAAAATGGGGAGTGAAGGGAAATAAAGCATAGGAGTAAGAGTTTCCAAACTGGTCTTCTCTCACTGTGTTCCTTCCCCCCAGTCCCTTCTCTCAGCAGGCAGGCAGTTTCTTTAGAAAGTCAGATGATGTCAGCTTCTGCCCTAAAGCTTCCAATTGCTTCCCATTCCTACTGAAGTAAAATCAACATA